>NW_027141111.1:5065023-5365023 GCF_036365525.1 Heterodontus francisci
TATACTGTTCACCTGGTAACATGTCCCGTGAGTATTAAACAATCAGGGGAACACACTCTCCTCACTTGTACTGTTCACCTGCTAACATGTCCCGTGTATATTAAACCATCAGGGGAATACAGTCTCCTCGCTTATACCGTTCACCTGGTAACATGTCCCGTGTATATTAAACCATCAGGGGAACACACTCTCCTCACTTATACTGTTCACCAGGTGACATGTCCCGTGTGTAATAAACAATCAGGGGAACAGACTCTCCTCACTTATACTGTTTACCTGGTAACATGTCCCGTGCGTGTTAAAACATCAGGGGAACACTCTCTCCTCACTTATACTGTTCAGCTGGTAACATGTCCAGTGAATATTAAACCATCAGGGGAACACATTCTCCTCACTTATCCTGTTCACCTGGTGACATGTCCCGTGTGTATTAAACAATCAGGGGAATTCACTCCCCTCACTTATACTGTTCACCTGCTTTCATGTGCCGTGTATATTAAACCATCAGGGGAACACACTCTCCTCACTTATACTGTTCACCTGGTAACATGTCCCGTGCGTGTTAAACCATCAGGGGAACACACTCTCCTCACTTATACTGTTCATTTGGTTACATGTCCTGTGTATATTAAACCATCAGGGGAACACACTCTCCTCACTTATACTGTTCACCAGGTGACATGTCCCGTGTGTAATAAACAATCAGGGGAACACACTCTCCTCACTTATACTGTTCACCTGGTAACATGTCCCGTGCGTGTTAAAACATCAGGGGAACACACTCTCCTCACTTGTACTGTTCACCTGGTAACATGTCCTGTGTGCATTAAATCATCAGGGGAACACACTCTCCTCACTTTTACAGTTCACTTGGTGAAATGTCCCGTGCGTATTAAACCATCAGGGGAACACACTCTCCTCACTTATACTGTTCAGCTGGTAACATGTCCCGTGCGTATTAAACCATCAGGGGAACACGCTCTCCTCACTTAGACTGTTCATCTGGTAACATGTCCAGTGAATATTAAACCATCAGGGGAACACATTCTACTCACTTATCCTGTTCACCTGGTGACATGTCCCGTGCATATTAAACAATCAGGGGAATTCACTCCCCTCACTTATACTGTTCACCTGGTATCATGTCGTGTGTATATTAAACCATCAGGGGAACACACTCTCCTCACTTATACTGTTCACCTGGTAACATGTCCCGTTCGTGTTAAACCATCAGGGGAACACACTCTCCTCACTTATACTGTTCATTTGGTTACATGTCCCGTGTATATTAAACCATCAGGGGAACACACTCTCCTCACTTATACTGTTCACCTGGTAACATGTCCCGTGCGTGTTAAACCATCAGGGGAACACACTCTCCTCACTTATACTGTTCATTTGGTTACATGTCCCGTGTGTATTAAACAATCAGGGGAACTCACTCTCCTCACTTATACTGTTCACCTGGTAACATGTCCCGTGTGTATTAAACCATCAGGGGAACACACTCTCCTCACTTATACTGTTCACCTGGTAACATGTCCCGTGTGCATTAAACCATCAGGGGAACACACTCTCCTCACTTATACAGTTCACTTGGTGAAATGTCCCGTGCGTATTAAACCATCAGGGGAACACACTCTCCTCACTTATGCTGTTTACCTGGTAACATGTCCTGTGTGCATTAAACAATCAGGGGAACACACTCTCCTCACTTATACTGTTCATCTGGTGACATGTCCCGTCAGTATTAAACCATAAGGGGAAGACACTCTCCTCACTTATACTGTTCACCTGGTAACATGTCCCGTGTGTATTAAACAAACAGGGGAAAACACTCTCCTCACTTATACTGTTCACCTGTTGACATGTCCTGTTTGTATTAAACCATCAGGGGAACTCACTCTCCTCACTTATCCTGTTCACCTGGTAACATGTCCCGTGCGTATTAAACAATCAGGGGAACACACTCTCCTCACTTATACTGTTCACCTGGTAACATGTCCCGTGTGTATTAAACAAACAGGGGAACACACTCTCCTCACATATACTGTTCACCTGGTAACATGTCCCGTGCGTATTAAACAATCAGGGGAACACACTCTCCTCACTTATACTGTTCACCTGGTAACATGTCCCGTGTGTATTAAACAATCAGGAGAACACACTCTCCTCACTTATACTGTTCACCTGGTAACATGTCCCGTGCGTATTAAACAATCAGGGGAACACACTCTCCTCACTTATACTGTTCACCTGGTAACATGTCCCGTGCGTATCAAACAATCAGGGGAACACACTCTCCTCACTTATACTGTTCACCTGGTAACATGTCCCGTGTGTATTAAACCATCAGGGGAACACACTCTCCTCACTTATACTGTTCACCTGGTAACATGTCCCATGTATATTAAACCATCAGGGGAACACACTCTCCTCACTTATACTGTTCACCTGGTAACATGTCCCGTGTGTATTAAACAATCAGGGGAACACTCTCTCTTCACTTAAACTGTTCACCTGGTAACATGTCCCATGTATATTAAACCATCAGGGGAACAAAGTCTCCTCACTTATACTGTTCACCTGGTAACATGTCCCGTGTGTATTAAACAATCAGGGGAACACACTCTCCTCACTTATACTGTTCACCTGGTAACATGTCCCGGGTGTATTAAAGCATCAGGGGAACACAGTCTCCTCACTTATACTGTTCACCTGGTAACATGTCCCGTGAGTATTAAACAATCAGGGGAACACACTCTCCTCACTTGTACTGTTCACCTGCTAACATGTCCCGTGTCTATGAAACCATCAGGGGAATACAGTCTCCTCGCTTATACCGTTCACCTGGTAACATGTCCCGTGTATATTAAACCATCAGGGGAACACACTCTCCTCACTTATACTGTTTACCTGGTAACATGTCCCGTGCGTGTTAAAACATCAGGGGAACACACTCTCCTCACTTATACTGTTCACCTGGTAACATGTCCTGTGTGCATTAAATCATCAGGGGAACACTCTCTCCTCACTTATACAGTTCACTTGGTGAAATGTCCCGTGCGTATTAAACCATCAGGGGAACACACTCTCCTCACTTATACTGTTCAGCTGGTAACATGTCCCGTGCATATTAAACCATCAGGGGAACACGCTCTCCTCACTTAGACTGTTCATCTGGTAACATGTCCAGTGAATATTAAACCATCAGGGGAACACATTCTCCTCACTTATCCTGTTCACCTGGTGACATGTCCCGTGTGTATTAAACAATCAGGGGAATTCACTCCCCTCACTTATACTGTTCACCTGCTTTCATGTCCCGTGTATATTAAACCATCAGGGGAACACACTCTCCTCACTTATACTGTTCACCTGGTAACATGTCCCGTGCGTGTTAAACCATCAGGGGAACACACTCTCCTCACTTATACTGTTCATTTGGTTACATGTCCCGTGTATATTAAACCATCAGGGGAACACACTCTCCTCACTTATACTGTTCACCAGGTGACATGTCCCGTGTGTAATAAACAATCAGGGGAACACACTCTCCTCACTTATACTGTTCACCTGGTAACATGTCCCGTGCGTGTTAAAACATCAGGGGAACACACTCTCCTCACTTGTACTGTTCACCTGGTAACATGTCCTGTGTGCATTAAATCATCAGGGGAACACACTCTCCTCACTTATACAGTTCACTTGGTGAAATGTCCCGTGCGTATTAAACCATCAGGGGAACACACTCTCCTCACTTATGCTGTTTACCTGGTAACATGTCCTGTGTGCATTAAACAATCAGGGGAACACACTCTCCTCACTTATACTGTTCATCTGGTGACATGTCCCGTCAGTATTAAACCATAAGGGGAAGACACTCTCCTCACTTATACTGTTCACCTGGTAACATGTCCCGTGTGTATTAAACAAACAGGGGAAAACACTCTCCTCACTTATACTGTTCACCTGTTGACATGTCCTGTTTGTATTAAAGCATCAGGGGAACTCACTCTCCTCACTTATCCTGTTCACCTGGTAACATGTCCCGTGCGTATTAAACAATCAGGGGAACACACTCTCCTCACTTATACTGTTCACCTGGTAACATGTCCCGTGTGTATTAAACAAACAGGGGAACACACTCTCCTCACATATACTGTTCACCTGGTAACATGTCCCGTGCGTATTAAACAATCAGGGGAACACACTCTCCTCACTTATACTGTTCACCTGGTAACATGTCCCGTGTGTATTAAACAATCAGGAGAACACACTCTCCTCACTTATACTGTTCACCTGGTAACATGTCCCGTGCGTATTAAACAATCAGGGGAACACACTCTCCTCACTTATACTGTTCACCTGGTAACATGTCCCGTGCGTATCAAACAATCAGGGGAACACACTCTCCTCACTTATACTGTTCACCTGGTAACATGTCCCGTGTGTATTAAACCATCAGGGGAACACACTCTCCTCACTTATACTGTTCACCTGGTAACATGTCCCATGTATATTAAACCATCAGGGGAACACACTCTCCTCACTTATACTGTTCACCTGGTAACATGTCCCGTGTGTATTAAACAATCAGGGGAACACTCTCTCTTCACTTAAACTGTTCACCTGGTAACATGTCCCATGTATATTAAACCATCAGGGGAACACACTCTCCTCAATTATACTGTTCACCTGGTAACATGTCCCGTGTGTATAAAACAATCAGGGGAACACACTCTCCTCACTTATACTGTTCACCTGGTAACATGTCCCATGTATATTAAACCATCAGGGGAACACACTCTCCTCACTTGTACTGTTCACCTGCTAACATGTCCCGTGTATATTAAACCATCAGGGGAATACAGTCTCCTCGCTTATACCGTTCACCTGGTAACATGTCCCGTGTATATTAAACCATCAGGGGAACACACTCTCCTCACTTATACTGTTCACCAGGTGACATGTCCCGTGTGTAATAAACAATCAGGGGAACACACTCTCCTCACTTATACTGTTTACCTGGTAACATGTCCCGTGCGTGTTAAAACATCAGGGGAACACACTCTCCTCACTTATACTGTTCAGCTGGTAACATGTCCAGTGAATATTAAACCATCAGGGGAACACATTCTCCTCACTTATCCTGTTCACCTGGTGACATGTCCCGTGTGTATTAAACAATCAGGGGAATTCACTCCCCTCACTTATACTGTTCACCTGCTTTCATGTCCCGTGTATATTAAACCATCAGGGGAACACACTCTCCTCACTTATACTGTTCACCTGGTAACATGTCCCGTGCGTGTTAAACCATCAGGGGAACACACTCTCCTCACTTATACTGTTCATTTGGTTACATGTCCTGTGTATATTAAACCATCAGGGGAACACACTCTCCTCACTTATACTGTTCACCAGGTGACATGTCCCGTGTGTAATAAACAATCAGGGGAACACACTCTCCTCACTTATACTGTTCACCTGGTAACATGTCCCGTGCGTGTTAAAACATCAGGGGAACACACTCTCCTCACTTGTACTGTTCACCTGGTAACATGTCCTGTGTGCATTAAATCATCAGGGGAACACACTCTCCTCACTTATACAGTTCACTTGGTGAAATGTCCCGTGCGTATTAAACCATCAGGGGAACACACTCTCCTCACTTATACTGTTCAGCTGGTAACATGTCCCGTGTATATTAAACCATCAGGGGAACACGCTCTCCTCACTTAGACTGTTCATCTGGTAACATGTCCAGTGAATATTAAACCATCAGGGGAACACATTCTCCTCACTTATCCTGTTCACCTGGTGACATGTCCCGTGCATATTAAACAATCAGGGGAATTCACTCCCCTCACTTATACTGTTCACCTGGTATCATGTCGTGTGTATATTAAACCATCAGGGGAACACACTCTCCTCACTTATACTGTTCACCTGGTAACATGTCCCGTGCGTGTTAAAACATCAGGGGAACACACTCTCCTCACTTGTACTGTTCACCTGGTAACATGTCCTGTGTGCATTAAATCATCAGGGGAACACACTCTCCTCACTTATACAGTTCACTTGGTGAAATGTCCCGTGCGTATTAAACCATCAGGGGAACACACTCTCCTCACTTATACTGTTCAGCTGGTAACATGTCCCTTGCATATTAAACCATCAGGGGAACACGCTCTCCTCACTTAGACTGTTCATCTGGTAACATGTCCAGTGAATATTAAACCATCAGGGGAACACATTCTCCTCACTTATCCTGTTCACCTGGTGACATGTCCCGTGCATATTAAACAATCAGGGGAATTCACTCCCCTCACTTATACTGTTCACCTGGTATCATGTCGTGTGTATATTAAACCATCAGGGGAACACACTCTCCTCACTTATACTGTTCACCTGGTAACATGTCCCGTTCGTGTTAAACCATCAGGTGAACACACTCTCCTCACTTATACTGTTCATTTGGTTACATGTCCTGTGTATATTAAACCATCAGGGGAACACACTCTCCTCACTTATACTGTTCACCTGGTAACATGTCCCGTGCGTGCTAAACCATCAGGGGACCACACTCTCCTCACTTATACTGTTCACTTGGTTACATGTCCCGTGTGTATTAAACAATCAGGGGAACTCACTCTCCTCACTTATACTGTTCACCTGGTAACATGTCCCGTGTGTATTAAACCATCAGGGGAACACACTCTCCTCACTTATACTGTTCGCCTGGTAACGTGTCCCGTGTATATTTAACAATCAGGGGAACACACTCTGCTCACTTATACTGTTCACCTGGTAACATGTCCCGTGTATATTAAACCATCAGGGGAACACATAATCCTCACTTATACTGTTCACCTGCTAACATGTCCCGTGTATATTAAACCATCAGGGGAATACAGTCTCCTCACTTATACTGTTCACCTGGTGACATGTCCCGGGTATATTAGAAAATCAGGGGAACTCACTCTCCTCTCTTATACTGTTCACCTGGTAACATGTCCCGTGCGTGTTAAACAATCAGGGGAATACACTCTCCTCACTTATACTGTTCACCTGGTGACATGTCCCGTGAGTATTAAACCATCAGGGTAACAATCTCTCCTCACTTATACTGTTCACCTGGCAACATGTCACGTGTATACTAAACGATCAGGGGAACACAATCTCCTCACTTATACTGTTCACCTGGGAACATGTCCTGTGTATATTAAACCATCAGGGGAACACACTCTCCTCAATTATACGGTTCACCTGGTAACATGTCCTGTGTGTATTAAACAATCAGGGGAACACATTCTCCTCACTTATACTGTTCACCTGGTGACATGTCCCGTGTGTATTAAACAATCAGGGGAACACATTCTCCTCACTTATACTGTTCACCTGGTAACATGTCCTGTGTGTATTAAACCATCAGGGGAACACAATCTCCTCACTTATACTGTTCATCTGGTAAAATCTCCCGTGTATATTAAACAATCAGGGAAACACACTCTCTTCACTTATACTGTACACCTGGTAACATATCCCGTGTATATTAAACCATCAGGGGAACACAATCTCCTCACTTATACTGTTCACCTGGTAACATGTCCCGTGTATATTAAACCATCAGGGGAACACAATCTCCTCACTTATACTGTTCATCTGGTAAAATGTCCCGTGTATATTAAACCATCAGGGAAACACACTCTCTTCACTTATACTGTTCATCTGGTAAAATGTCCCGTGTATATTAAACCATCAGGGAAACACACTCTCTTCACTTATACTGTTCATCTGGTAAAATGTCCCGTGTATATTAAACCAACAGGGAAACACACTCTCTTCACTTATACTGTTCATCTGGTAAAATGTCCCGTGTATATTAAACCATCAGGGGAACACACTCTCCTCACTTATATTGTTCACCTGGTAACATATCCCGTGTATATTAAACCATCAGGGGAACACAATCTCCTCACTTATACTGTTCATCTGGTAAAATGTCCCGTGTATATTAAACCATCAGGGGAACACAATCTCCTCACTTAAACTGTTCATCTGGTAAAATGTCCCGTGTGTATTAAACAATCAGGGGAACACACTCTCCTCACTTATACTGTTCATCTGGTGACATGTCCCGTGTGTATTAAACAATCAGGGGAACAGACTCTCCTCACTTATACTGTTCACCTGGTAACATATCCCATGTATATAAAACCATCAGGGGAACACACTCTCCTCACTTATACTGTTCACCTGGTAACATATCCCGTGTATATTAAACCATCAGGGGAACACACTCTCCTCACTTATACTGTTCACCTGGTAACATATCCCGTGTATTTCAAACCATCAGGGGAACACAATCTCCTCACTTATAATGTTCATCTGGTAAAATGTCCCGTGTATATTAAACCATCAGGGGAACACAATCTCCTCACTTATACTGTTCACCTGCTAACATGTCCCGTGTATATTAAACCATCAGGGGAACACACTCTCCTCACTTATACTGTTCAACTGGGAACATGTCCTGTGTATATTAAACCATCAGGGGAAGACCCTCTCCTCACTTATACTGTTCACCTGGTAACATGTCCCATGTATATTAAACCATCAGGGGAACACACTCTCTTCACTTATACTGTTCATCTGGTAACATGTCCCGTGTATATTAAACCATCAGGGGAAAACATAATCCTCACTTATACAGTTCACCTGGTAACATGTCCCGTGCGTGTTAATCAAACAGGGGAACACACTCTCCTCACTTATACTGTTCACCTGGCAACATGTCCCGTGTATACAAAACCATCAGGGGAACACACTCTCCTCACTTATACTGTTCACCTGGTAACAAGTCCCATGTATATTAAACCATCAGGGGAAAGCCCTCTCCTCAATTATACTGTTCAACTGGTGACATGTCACGTGTGTATTAAACCATCAGGGGAACACACTCTCCTCACTTATACTGTTCACCTGGTGACATGTCCCGGGTGTATTAAACAATCAGGGGAACTCACTCTCTTCACTTTTACTGTTCACCTGTTGACATGTCGTGTGTTTTAAACCATCAGGCGAACACACTCTCCTCACTTTTACTGTTCACCTGGTAACATGTCCCGTGCGTATTAAACAATCAGGGGAACTCACTCTCTTCACTTTTACTGTTCACCTGTTGACATGTCGTGTGTTTTAAACCATCAGGGGAACACACTCTCCTCACTTATAGTGTTCACCTGGTAACATGTCCCGTGTGTATTAAACAATCAGGGGAACACACTCTCCTCACTTATACTGTTCACCTGGTGACATGTCCTGTGTATATTAAACCATCAGGGGAACACACTCTCCTCAATTATACTGTTCACCTGGTGACATGTCCCGTGTGTATTAAACAATCAGGGGAACACATTCTCCTCACTTATACTGTTCACCTGGTAACATGTCCTGTGTGTATTAAACCATCAGGGGAACACAATCTCCTCACTTATACTGTTCATCTGGTAAAATCTCCCGTGTATATTAAACAATCAGGGAAACACACTCTCTTCACTTATACTGTACACCTGGTAACATATCCCGTGTATATTAAACCATCAGGGGAACACAATCTCCTCACTTATACTGTTCACCTGGTAACATATCCCGTGTATATTAAACCATCAGGGGAACACAATCTCCTCACTTATACTGTTCATCTGGTAAAATGTCCCGTGTATATTAAACCATCAGGGAAACACACTCTCTTCACTTATACTGTTCATCTGGTAAAATGTTCCGTGTATATTAAACCATCAGGGAAACACACTCTCTTCACTTATACTGTTCATCTGGTAAAATGTCCCGTGTATATTAAACCAACAGGGAAACACACTCTCTTCACTTATACTGTTCATCTGGTAAAATGTCCCGTGTATATTAAACCATCAGGGGAACACACTCTCCTCACTTATATTGTTCACCTGGTAACATATCCCGTGTATATTAAACCATCAGGGGAACACAATCTCCTCACTTATACTGTTCATCTGGTAAAATGTCCCGTGTATATTAAACCATCAGGGGAACACAATCTCCTCACTTAAACTGTTCATCTGGTAAAATGTCCCGTGTGTATTAAACAATCAGGGGAACACACTCTCCTCACTTATACTGTTCATCTGGTGACATGTCCCGTGTGTATTAAACAATCAGGGGAACAGACTCTCCTCACTTATACTGTTCACCTGGTAACATATCCCGTGTATATTAAACCATCAGGGGAACACACTCTCCTCACTTATACTGTTCACCCTGTAACATATCCCGTGTATATCAAACCATCAGGGGAACACAATCTCCTCACTTATAATGTTCATCTGGTAAATGTCCCGTGTATATTAAACCATCAGGGGAACACAATCTCCTCACTTATACTGTTCACCTGGTAACATGTCCTGTGTATATTAAACCATCAGGGCAACACACTCTCCTCACTTATACTGTTCATCTGGTAACAAGTCCCGTGTGTATTAAACCATCAGGGGAACACACTCTCCTCACTTATACTGTTCACCTGGTAACATGTCCCGTGTGTATTAAACTATCAGGCAACACACTCTCCTCACTTATACTGTTCACCTGGTAACATGTCCTGTGTATATTAAACCATCAGGGCAACACACTCTCCTCACTTATACTGTTCATCTGGTAACAAGTCCCGTATGTATTAAACCATCAGGGGAACACTCTCTCCTCACTTATACTGTTCACCTGGTAACATGTCCCGTGTATATTAAACAATCAGGCAACACACTCTCCTCACTTATACTGTTCACCTAGAAACATGTCCCGTGTGTATTAAACCATCAGGGGAACACTCTCTCCTCACTTATACTGTTCACCTGGTAACATGTCCCGTGTGTATTAAACAATCAGGGGAACACACTCTCTTCACTTATACTGTTCACGTGGTAACATGTCCCGTGTATATTAAACCATCAGGGGAGCACAATCTCCTCACTTATACTGTTCATCTGGTAACATGTCCCGTGTGTATTAAACCATCAGGGGAATACACTCTCCTCACTTATACTGTTCACCTGGTGACATGTCCCGTGTTTATTAAACAATAAGGGGAACACACTCTCCTCACTTATAGAGTTCACCTGGTAACATGTCCCGTGTGTATTAAACAATCAGGGGAACCCACTCTCCTCACTTATTCTGTTCAACTGGTGACATGTCCCGTGTGCATTAAAAAATCAGGGGAACACACTCTCTTCACTTATACTGTTCACCTGGTAACATGTCCCGTGTGTATTAAACAATCAGGGGAACACTCTCTCCTCACTTATACTGTTCACCTGGTAACATGTCCCGTGAGTATTAAACCATCAGGGGAACACTCTCTCCTCACTTATACTGTTCACCTGGTAACATGTCCCGTGTGTATTAAACAATCAGGCAACACACTCTCCTCACTTATACTGTTCACCTGGTAACATGTCCCGTTTGTATAAAAAAATCAGGGGAACACACTCTTCTCACTTATTCTGTTCACCTGGTACATGTCCCGTGTGTATTAAACCATCAGGGGAACACAATCTCCTCACTTATACTGTTCATCTGGTAAAATGTCCCGTGTATATTAAACCATCAGGGGAACACACTCTCCTCACTTATACTGTTCACCTGGTAACATGTCCCGGGTATATTCAAAAATCAGGGGAACTCACTCTCCTCACTTATGCTGTTCACGTGGTATCATGTCCCGTGCGTGTTAATCAATCAGGGGAACACACTCTCCTCACTTTTCCTGTTCATCTGGTAAAATGTCCCGTGTATATTAAACCATCAGGGGAACACAATCTCCTCACTTATACTGTTCACCTGGTAACATGTCCTGTGTATATTAAACCATCAGGGCAACACACTCTCCTCACTTATCCTGTTCATCTGGTAACAAGTCCCGTGTGTATTAAACCATCAGGGGAACACACTCTCCTCACTTATACTGTTCACCTGGTAACATGTCCCGTGTGTATTAAACCATCAGGAGAACACTCTCTCCTCACTTATACTGTTCACCTGGTAACATGTCCCGTGTGTATTAAACAATCAGGGGAACACACTCTCTTCACTTATACTGTTCAGCTGGTAACATGTCCCGTGTGTATTAAACAATCAGGCAACACACTCTCCTCACTTATACTGTTCAACTGGAAACATGTCCCGTGTGCATTAAACCATCAGGGGAACACTCTCTCCTCACTTATACTGTTCACCTGGTAACATGTCCCGTGTGTATTAAACAATCAGGTGAACACACTCTCTTCACTTATACTGTTCACCTGGGAACATGTCCCGTGTATATTAAACCATCAGGGGAGCACAATCTCCTCACTTATACTGTTCATCTGGTAACATGTCCCGTGTGTATTAAACCATCAGGGGAACACACTCTCCTCACTTATACTGTTCACCTGGTAACATGTCCTGTGTGCATTAAACAATCAGGGGAACACACTCTCCTCACTTATACTGTTCACCTGGAAACATGTCCCGTGTGCATTAAAAAATCAGGGGAACACACTCTCCTCACTTATTCTGTTCACCTGGTAACATGTCCCGTGTATATTAAACCATCAGGGGAACACACTCTCCTCACTTATACTGTTCACCTGGTAACATGTCCCGTGAGTATTAAACCATCAGGGGAAAGCCCTCTCCTCACTTATACTGTTCAACTGGTGACATGTCCCGTGTGTATTGAACAATCAGGGGAACACACTCTCTTCACTTATACTGTTCACCTGGTGACATGTCCCGTGAATATTAAACCATCAGGGGAACACACTCTCCTCACTTACACTGCTCACCTGGTAACATCTCCCGTGTGCATTAAACAATCAGGGGAAAACACTCTCCTCACTTCTACTGTTCACCTGGTAACATGTCCCGTGCGTATTAAACAATCAGGGGAACACACTCTCCTCACTTATACTGTTCACCTGGTGACGTGTCCCGTGTGCATTAAACAATCAGGGGAAAACACTCTCCTCACTTATACTGTTCACCTGGTAACATGTCCCGTGTATATTAAACCATCAGGGGAAAACAATCTCCTCACTTATACTGTTCACCTGGTGACATGTCCCGTGCGTATTAAACAATCAGGGGAACACACTCTCCTCTCTTATACTGTTCTTCTGGTAACATGTCCCGTGTGCATTAAACCATCAGGGGAACACACTCTCCTCACTTATAATGTTCACCTGGGAACATGTCCCGTGCGTATTAAACAATCAGCGGAACACACTCTCCTGACTTATACTGTTCACCTGGTGACGTGTCCCGTGTGCATTAAACAATCAGGGGAAAACACTCTCCTCGCTATTCTGTTCACCTGGTAACATGTCCCATGTATATTAAACCATCAGTGGAGCACACTCTCTTCACTTATACTGTTCACCTGTTAACATGTCCCATGTATATGAAACCATCAGGGGTACACACTCTCCTCACTTCTGCTGTTCACCTGGTAACATGTCCCGTGTGCATTAAACAATCAGGGGAAAACACTCTCCTCACTTCTACTGTTCACCTGGTGACATGTCCTGTGTATATTAAACCATCAGGGGAACACACTCTCCTCACTTATACTCTTCACCAGGTAACATGTCCTGTGAATATTAAACCATCAGGGGAACACACTCTCCTCACTTATACTGTTCACCTGGTGACATGTCCCGTGTATTTTAAACCATCAGGGGAACACACTCTGCTCACTTATACTGTTCACCTGGTGACATGTCCCGCGTATATTAAACCATCAGGGGAACACACTCTCCTCACTTACACTGTTCACCTGGTGACATGTCCCATGTATATTAAACCATCAGTGGAACACCCTCTCCTCACTTATACTGTTCACCTGGTAACATGTCCCGTGCAAGTTAAACCATCATGGGAACTCACTCTCCTCACTTATAGATTTCACCTGGTAACATATCCCGTGTGCATTAAACAATCAGGGGCACACACTCTCCTCACTTATTCTGTTCTCCTGGTGACATGTCCCGTGTGTATTATACAATCAGGGGAACACACTCTCCTCACTTATACTGTTCATCTGGTAACATGTCCCGTGCGTAATAAACAATCAGGGGAAAACACTCTCCTCACTTATATCGTTGACCTGGTAACATGTCCCGTGTATATTAAACAATCAGGGGAACACACTCTCCTCACTTATACTGTTCACCTGGTAACATGTCCCGTGTGTATTAAACAATCAGGGGAACACACTCTCCTCACTTATACTGTTCACCTGGTAACATGTCCCGTGTGTATTAAACAATCAGGGGAACACACTCTCCTCACTTATACTGATCACCTGGTGACGTGTCCCTTGTATATTAAACAATCAGGGGACCACACTCTCCTCACTTATACTGTTCACCTGGTGACGTGTCCCGTGTGCATTAAACAATCAGGGGAACACATTCTCTTCACTTATACTCTTCACCTGGTAACATGTCCTGTGTATATTAAACCATCAGGGGAACACACTCTCCTCACTTCTACTGTTCACCTGGTAACATGTCTCGTGTGCATGAAAAAATCAGGGGAACACACTCTCCTCACTTATACTGTTCATCTGGTAACATGTCCCGTGTGCATTAAACAATCAGGGGAACACACTCTCCTCACTTATACTGTTCACCTGGTGACGTGTCCCGTGTATATTAAACAATCAGGGGAACACACTCTCCTCTCTTATACTGTTCATCTGGTAACATGTCCCGTGCGTATTAAACTATCAGGGGAACACACTCTCCTCACTTATACTTGTCACCTGGTAACATGTCCCGTGTGCATTAAACAATCAGGGGAACACACTCTCCTCACTTATACTGTTCATAGAACATAGAACATAGAACATACAGCACAGAACAGGCCCTTCGGCCCACAATGTTGTGCCGATCCTTTGTCCTCTGTCAAGGACAATTTAATCTATACCCCATCATTCTCCTTTATCCATATACCTATCCAAAAGCCTTTTGAAAGTCCCTAAAGTTTCTGACTCAACAACTTCCCCGGGCAAGGCATTCCATGCCTCGACCACTCTCTGGGTAAAGAACCTTCCCCTGACATCCCCCTTATATCTCCCACCCTTCACCTTAAATTTATGACCCCTTGTAACGCTTTGCTCCACCCGGGGAAAAAGTTTCTGACTGTCTACCCTATCTATTCCCCTGATCATCTTATAAACCTCTATCATGTCACCCCTCATCCTTCTCCTTTCTAATGAGAAGAGGCCTAGAATGTTCAGCCTTTCCTCGTAAGACTTATTCTCCATTCCAGGCAACATCCTGGTAAATCTCCTCTGCACCCTCTCCAAGGCTTCCACATCCTTCCTAAAATGAGGCGACCAGAACTGCACACAGTACTCCAAATGAGGCCTTACCAAGGTCCTGTACAGCTGCATCATCACCTCACGGCTCTTAAATTCAATCCCTCTGCTAATGAACGCTAACACCCCATATGCCTTCTTCACAGCCCTATCCACTTGAGTTGCAACTTTCAATGATCTATGCACATAGACCCCAAGGTCTCTCTGCTCCTCCACATGCCCAAGAACCCTACCGTTAACCCAGTATTTTGCATTCATGTTTGTCCTTCCAAAATGGACGACCTCACACTTTTCAGGGTTAAACTCCATCTGCCACTTTTCAGCCCAGCACTGCAACCTATCCAAGTCCCTTTGCAGACGACAATAGCCCTCCTCGGTATCCACAACTCCACCAACCTTTGTATCATCTGCAAATTTACTGACCCACCCTTCGACTTCCTCATCCAAGTCGTTAATAAAAATCACAAACAGGAGAGGACCCAGAACTGATCCCTGTGGCACGCCACTGGTAACTGGGCTCCAGGCTGAGTATTTACCATCTAAGACCACTCTCTGCCTTCTATCAGTTAGCCAATTCTTAATCCAACTGGCCACATTCCCCACTATCCCATGCCTCCTGACTTTCTCCATAAGTCTACCATGGGGGACCTTATCAAATGCCTTACTAAAATCCATGTACACCACATCCACTGGTTTACCCTCATCCACTTGCTTGGTCACCTGCTCAAAGAATTCAATCAGGCTTGTGAGGCAAGACCTACCCCTCACAAAACCGTGCTGACTGTCCCGAATCAAGCAGTGTCTTTCCAGATGCTCAGAAATCCTATCCCTCAGCACCTTTTCCATCAACTTGCCTACCACCGAAGTAAGACTAACTGGCCTGTAATTCCCAGGGTTGTTCCTATTCCCTTTCTTGAACAGGGGCACAACATTTGCCACCCTCCAATCACCTGGTACCACCCCCGTCAGCAGAGAAGATGAAAAGATCATTGCCAGCGGCTCTGCAATTTCATCCCTTGCTTCCCATAACATCCTTGGATATACCCCGTCAGGCCCGGGAGACTTGTCTATCTTCAAGTTATTCAAAAACCCCAACACATCTTCCCTCCTAACGAGCACTTCCTCGAGCTTACCAGTCTGTTTCACACCGTCCTCTTCAGTAATACACCCCTTCTCATTCGTAAATACCGAAGAGAAGTACTCATTCAAAACCTCACTTATCTCTTCCGGCTCAACACACAGTCTCCCGCTATTGTCCTTGACCGGACCTATGGTCCCCCTGGTCATCCTCATATTTCTGACATACGCGTAAAAGGCCTTGGGGTTTTCTTTTATCCTACCCGCCAAGCATTTTTCATGCCCTCTCTTAGCTCTCCTAATCCCTTTCTTCAGGTAACATCTTCTTCATCTGGTAACATGTCCCGTGCGTATTAAACAATCAGGGGAACACACTCTCCTCACTTATACTGTTCATCTGGTAACATGTCCCGTGCGGATTAAACTATCAGGGGAACACACTCTCCACAATTATACTGTTCACCTGGTGACGTGTCCCGTTTGCATTAAACAATCAGGGGAACACACTCTCCTCACTTATACTGTTCACCTGGTGACGTGTCCCGTGTGTATTAAACCATCAGGGGAACACACTTTCCTCAAATATACTTTTCACCTGGTAACATGTCCCTTGTGCATTAAACAATCAGGGGCAAACACTCTCCTCACTATACTGTTCACCTGGTAACATGTCCTGTGTATATTAAACCATCAGGGGAACACACTCTCCTCACTTATACTGGTCACCTGGTAACATGTCCCGTGCGTATTAAACAATCGGGGGAATACACTCTCCTCACTTACACTGTTCACCTGGTAACATGTCCCGTGTATATTAAATAATCAGGGGAACACACTCTCCTCACTTATACTGTTCACCTGGTGACATGTCCTGTGTATATTAAATAATCAGGGGAACACACTCTCCTCACTGAGACTGTTCACCTGGTGACATGTCCCGTGTGCATTAAACAATCAGGGGAAAACACTCTCCTCACTTCTACTGTTCACCTGGTGACATGTCCTGTGTATATTAAACAATCAGGGGAACACACTCTCCTCACTTATACTGTTCACCTGGTGACGTGTCCCGTGTGCATTAAACAATCAGGGGAAAACACTCTCCTCACTTATACTGTTCACCTGGTAACATGTCCCGTGTATATTAAACCATCAGGGGAAAACAATCTCCTCACTTATACTGTTCACCTGGTGACATGTCCCGTGCGTATTAAACAATCAGGGGAACACACTCTACTCTCTTATACTGTTCTTCTGGTAACATGTCCCGTGTGCATTAAACAATCAGGGGAACACACTCTCCTCACTTATACTGTTCATCTGGTAACATGTCCCGTGCGTATTAAACTATCAGGGGAACACACTCTCCTCTCTTATACTGTTCATCTGGTAACATGTCCCGTGCGTATTAAACTATCAGGGGAACACACTCTCCTCACTTATACTTGTCACCTGGTAACATATCCCGTGTGCATTAAACCATCAGGGGAACACACTCTCCTCACTTATACTGTTCATCTGGTAACATGTCCCGTGCGTATTAAACAATCAGGGGAACTCACTCTCTTCACTAAAACTGTTCACCTGGTGACATGTCCCGTGCGTATTAAACAATCAGGGGAACACACTCTCCTCACTAAAACTGTTCACCTGGTGACATGTCCCGTGTATATTAAACCATCAGGGGAAAGCCATCTCTTCACTTAAACTGTTCACCTGGTAATAAGTCCCGTGTATATTAAACCATCAGGGGAACACACTCTCCTCACTTATACTGTTCACCTGGCAACATGTCCCGTGTATATTAAACCATCAGGGGAACACACTCTCCTCACTTATACTGTTCACCTGGTAACATGTCCCGTGTATATTTAACAATCATGGGAACACACTCTCCTCACTTATACTGTTCACCTGTTTGCATGTCCCGTGTATATTAAACCATCAGGGGAACACATTCTCCTCACTGATACTGTTCACCTGCTAACATGTCCCGTGTATATTAAACAATGAGGGGAACACACTCTCCTCACTTATACTGTTCACCTGGTAACATGTCCCGTGTGTATTAAACAATCAGGGGAACACGCTCTCTTCACTTATTCTGTTCACCTGGTAACATGTCCCATGTATATAAAACCATCAGGGGAAGACACTCTCTTCACATATACTGTTCACCTGGTAACATGTCACGTGTGTATTAAACCATCAGGGGAACACACTCTCCTCACTTACACTGCTCACCTGGTAACAGCTCCCGTGAGTATTAAACAATCAGGGGAACACACTCTCCTCACTTATGCTGTTCACGTTGTAACATGTCCCGTGTATATTAAAACATCAGGGGAACACACTCTCCTCACTTATACTGTTCACCTGGTAACATGTCCTGTGTATATTAAACCATCAGGGGAACACACTCTCCTCACTTATACTGTTCACCTGGTAACATGTCCCGTCTATATTAAACCATCAGGGGAACACATTCTCCTCACTTATGCTGTTCACCTGCTAACATGTCCCTTGTATATTGAACCATCAGGGGAATACAGTCTCCTCACTTATACTGTTCACCTGGTAACATGTCCCGTGTATATTATACCATCAGGGGAACACACTCTCCTCACTTATACTGTTCACCTGGTAACATGTCCCGTGTATGTTAAATCATCAGGGGAACACACTCTCCTCTCTTATACTGTTCTTCTGGTAACATGTCCCGTGTGCATTAAACAATCAGGGGAACACACTCTCCTCACTTATACTGTTCACCTGGTGACGTGTCCCGTGTATATTAAACAATCAGGGGAACACAGTCTCCTCTCTTATACTGTTCATCTGGTAACATGTCCCGTGCGTATTAAACTATCAGGGGAACACACTCTCCTCACTTATACTGTTCACCTGGTAACATGTCCCGTGTGCATGAAACAATCAGGGGAACACACTCTCCTCACTTATACTTGTCACCTGGTAACATGTCCCGTGTGCATTAAACAATCAGGGGAACACACTCTCCTCACTTATACTGTTCATCTGGTAACATGTCCCGTGCGTATTAAACAATCAGGGGAACACACTCTCCTCACTTATACTGTTCATCTGGTAACATGTCCCGTGCGGATTAAACTATCAGGGGAACACACTCTCCTCACTTATACTGTTCACCTGGTGACGTGTCCCGTGTGTATTAAACCATCAGGGGAACACACTTTCCTCAAATATACTTTTCACCTGGTAACATGTCCCTTGTGCATTAAACAATCAGGGGCAAACACTCTCCTCACTATACTGTTCACCTGGTAACATGTCCTGTGTATATTAAATCATCAGGGTAACACACTCTCCTCACTTATACTGGTCACCTGGTAACATGTCCCGTGCGTATTAAACAATCGGGGGAATACACTCTCCTCACTTACACTGTTCACCTGGTAACATGTCCCGTGTATATTAAATAATCAGGGGAACACACTCTCCTCACTTATACAGTTCATCTGGTAACATGTCCCGTGCGTATTAAACCATCGGGGGAACACACTCTCCTCACTTATACTGTTCACCTGGTGACATGTCCTGTGTATATTAAATAATCAGGGGAACACACTCTCCTCACTTACACTGCTCACCTGGTAACATCTCCCGTGTGCATTAAACAATCAGGGGAAAACACTCTCCTCACTTCTACTGTTCACCTGGTAACATGTCCCGTGCGTATTAAACAATCAGGGGAACACACTCTCCTCACTTATACTGTTCACCTGGTGACGTGTCCCGTGTGCATTAAACAATCAGGGGAAAACACTCTCCTCACTTATACTGTTCACCTGGTAACATGTCCCGTGTATATTAAACCATCAGGGGAAAACAATCTCCTCACTTATACTGTTCACCTGGTGACATGTCCCGTGCGTATTAAACAATCAGGGGAACACACTCTCCTCTCTTATACTGTTCTTCTGGTAACATGTCCCGTGTGCATTAAACCATCAGGGGAACACACTCTCCTCACTTATAATGTTCACCTGGGAACATGTCCCGTGCGTATTAAACAATCAGCGGAACACACTCTCCTGACTTATACTGTTCACCTGGTGACGTGTCCCGTGTGCATTAAACAATCAGGGGAAAACACTCTCCTCACTATTCTGTTCACCTGGTAACATGTCCCATGTATATTAAACCATCAGTGGAGCACACTCTCTTCACTTATACTGTTCACCTGTTAACATGTCCCATGTATATGAAACCATCAGGGGTACACACTCTCCTCACTTCTGCTGTTCACCTGGTAACATGTCCCGTGTGCATTAAACAATCAGGGGAAAACACTCTCCTCACTTCTACTGTTCACCTGGTGACATGTCCTGTGTATATTAAACCATCAGGGGAACACACTCTCCTCACTTATACTCTTCACCAGGTAACATGTCCTGTGAATATTAAACCATCAGGGGAACACACTCTCCTCACTTATACTGTTCACCTGGTGACATGTCCCGTGTATTTTAAACCATCAGGGGAACACACTCTGCTCACTTATACTGTTCACCTGGTGACATGTCCCGCGTATATTAAACCATCAGGGGAACACACTCTCCTCACTTACACTGTTCACCTGGTGACATGTCCCATGTATATTAAACCATCAGTGGAACACCCTCTCCTCACTTATACTGTTCACCTGGTAACATGTCCCGTGCAAGTTAAACCATCATGGGAACTCACTCTCCTCACTTATAGATTTCACCTGGTAACATATCCCGTGTGCATTAAACAATCAGGGGCACACACTCTCCTCACTTATTCTGTTCTCCTGGTGACATGTCCCGTGTGTATTATACAATCAGGGGAACACACTCTCCTCACTTATACTGTTCATCTGGTAACATGTCCCGTGCGTAATAAACAATCAGGGGAAAACACTCTCCTCACTTATATCGTTGACCTGGTAACATGTCCCGTGTATATTAAACAATCAGGGGAACACACTCTCCTCACTTATACTGTTCACCTGGTAACATGTCCCGTGTGTATTAAACAATCAGGGGAACACACTCTCCTCACTTATACTGTTCACCTGGTAACATGTCCCGTGTGTATTAAACAATCAGGGGAACACACTCTCCTCACTTATACTGATCACCTGGTGACGTGTCCCTTGTATATTAAACAATCAGGGGACCACACTCTCCTCACTTATACTGTTCACCTGGTGACGTGTCCCGTGTGCATTAAACAATCAGGGGAACACATTCTCTTCACTTATACTCTTCACCTGGTAACATGTCCTGTGTATATTAAACCATCAGGGGAACACACTCTCCTCACTTCTACTGTTCACCTGGTAACATGTCTCGTGTGCATGAAAAAATCAGGGGAACACACTCTCCTCACTTATACTGTTCATCTGGTAACATGTCCCGTGTGCATTAAACAATCAGGGGAACACACTCTCCTCACTTATACTGTTCACCTGGTGACGTGTCCCGTGTATATTAAACAATCAGGGGAACACACTCTCCTCTCTTATACTGTTCATCTGGTAACATGTCCCGTGCGTATTAAACTATCAGGGGAACACACTCTCCTCACTTATACTTGTCACCTGGTAACATGTCCCGTGTGCATTAAACAATCAGGGGAACACACTCTCCTCACTTATACTGTTCATAGAACATAGAACATAGAACATACAGCACAGAACAGGCCCTTCGGCCCACAATGTTGTGCCGATCCTTTGTCCTCTGTCAAGGACAATTTAATCTATACCCCATCATTCTCCTTTATCCATATACCTATCCAAAAGCCTTTTGAAAGTCCCTAAAGTTTCTGACTCAACAACTTCCCCGGGCAAGGCATTCCATGCCTCGACCACTCTCTGGGTAAAGAACCTTCCCCTGACATCCCCCTTATATCTCCCACCCTTCACCTTAAATTTATGACCCCTTGTAACGCTTTGCTCCACCCGGGGAAAAAGTTTCTGACTGTCTACCCTATCTATTCCCCTGATCATCTTATAAACCTCTATCATGTCACCCCTCATCCTTCTCCTTTCTAATGAGAAGAGGCCTAGAATGTTCAGCCTTTCCTCGTAAGACTTATTCTCCATTCCAGGCAACATCCTGGTAAATCTCCTCTGCACCCTCTCCAAGGCTTCCACATCCTTCCTAAAATGAGGCGACCAGAACTGCACACAGTACTCCAAATGAGGCCTTACCAAGGTCCTGTACAGCTGCATCATCACCTCACGGCTCTTAAATTCAATCCCTCTGCTAATGAACGCTAACACCCCATATGCCTTCTTCACAGCCCTATCCACTTGAGTTGCAACTTTCAATGATCTATGCACATAGACCCCAAGGTCTCTCTGCTCCTCCACATGCCCAAGAACCCTACCGTTAACCCAGTATTTTGCATTCATGTTTGTCCTTCCAAAATGGACGACCTCACACTTTTCAGGGTTAAACTCCATCTGCCACTTTTCAGCCCAGCACTGCAACCTATCCAAGTCCCTTTGCAGACGACAATAGCCCTCCTCGGTATCCACAACTCCACCAACCTTTGTATCATCTGCAAATTTACTGACCCACCCTTCGACTTCCTCATCCAAGTCGTTAATAAAAATCACAAACAGGAGAGGACCCAGAACTGATCCCTGTGGCACGCCACTGGTAACTGGGCTCCAGGCTGAGTATTTACCATCTAAGACCACTCTCTGCCTTCTATCAGTTAGCCAATTCTTAATCCAACTGGCCACATTCCCCACTATCCCATGCCTCCTGACTTTCTCCATAAGTCTACCATGGGGGACCTTATCAAATGCCTTACTAAAATCCATGTACACCACATCCACTGGTTTACCCTCATCCACTTGCTTGGTCACCTGCTCAAAGAATTCAATCAGGCTTGTGAGGCAAGACCTACCCCTCACAAAACCGTGCTGACTGTCCCGAATCAAGCAGTGTCTTTCCAGATGCTCAGAAATCCTATCCCTCAGCACCTTTTCCATCAACTTGCCTACCACCGAAGTAAGACTAACTGGCCTGTAATTCCCAGGGTTGTTCCTATTCCCTTTCTTGAACAGGGGCACAACATTTGCCACCCTCCAATCACCTGGTACCACCCCCGTCAGCAGAGAAGATGAAAAGATCATTGCCAGCGGCTCTGCAATTTCATCCCTTGCTTCCCATAACATCCTTGGATATACCCCGTCAGGCCCGGGAGACTTGTCTATCTTCAAGTTATTCAAAAACCCCAACACATCTTCCCTCCTAACGAGCACTTCCTCGAGCTTACCAGTCTGTTTCACACCGTCCTCTTCAGTAATACACCCCTTCTCATTCGTAAATACCGAAGAGAAGTACTCATTCAAAACCTCACTTATCTCTTCCGGCTCAACACACAGTCTCCCGCTATTGTCCTTGACCGGACCTATGGTCCCCCTGGTCATCCTCATATTTCTGACATACGCGTAAAAGGCCTTGGGGTTTTCTTTTATCCTACCCGCCAAGCATTTTTCATGCCCTCTCTTAGCTCTCCTAATCCCTTTCTTCAGGTAACATCTTCTTCATCTGGTAACATGTCCCGTGCGTATTAAACAATCAGGGGAACACACTCTCCTCACTTATACTGTTCATCTGGTAACATGTCCCGTGCGGATTAAACTATCAGGGGAACACACTCTCCACAATTATACTGTTCACCTGGTGACGTGTCCCGTTTGCATTAAACAATCAGGGGAACACACTCTCCTCACTTATACTGTTCACCTGGTGACGTGTCCCGTGTGTATTAAACCATCAGGGGAACACACTTTCCTCAAATATACTTTTCACCTGGTAACATGTCCCTTGTGCATTAAACAATCAGGGGCAAACACTCTCCTCACTATACTGTTCACCTGGTAACATGTCCTGTGTATATTAAACCATCAGGGGAACACACTCTCCTCACTTATACTGGTCACCTGGTAACATGTCCCGTGCGTATTAAACAATCGGGGGAATACACTCTCCTCACTTACACTGTTCACCTGGTAACATGTCCCGTGTATATTAAATAATCAGGGGAACACACTCTCCTCACTTATACTGTTCACCTGGTGACATGTCCTGTGTATATTAAATAATCAGGGGAACACACTCTCCTCACTTATACTGTTCACCTGGTGACATGTCCCGTGTGCATTAAACAATCAGGGGAAAACACTCTCCTCACTTCTACTGTTCACCTGGTGACATGTCCTGTGTATATTAAACAATCAGGGGAACACACTCTCCTCACTTATACTGTTCACCTGGTGACGTGTCCCGTGTGCATTAAACAATCAGGGGAAAACACTCTCCTCACTTATACTGTTCACCTGGTAACATGTCCCGTGTATATTAAACCATCAGGGGAAAACAATCTCCTCACTTATACTGTTCACCTGGTGACATGTCCCGTGCGTATAAAACAATCAGGGGAACACACTCTACTCTCTTATACTGTTCTTCTGGTAACATGTCCCGTGTGCATTAAACAATCAGGGGAACACACTCTCCTCACTTATACTGTTCATCTGGTAACATGTCCCGTGCGTATTAAACTATCAGGGGAACACACTCTCCTCTCTTATACTGTTCATCTGGTAACATGTCCCGTGCGTATTAAACTATCAGGGGAACACACTCTCCTCACTTATACTTGTCACCTGGTAACATATCCCGTGTGCATTAAACCATCAGGGGAACACACTCTCCTCACTTATACTGTTCATCTGGTAACATGTCCCGTGCGTATTAAACAATCAGGGGAACTCACTCTCTTCACTAAAACTGTTCACCTGGTGACATGTCCCGTGCGTATTAAACAATCAGGGGAACACACTCTCCTCACTAAAACTGTTCACCTGGTGACATGTCCCGTGTATATTAAACCATCAGGGGAAAGCCATCTCTTCAATTAAACTGTTCACCTGGTAATAAGTCCCGTGTATATTAAACCATCAGGGGAACACACTCTCCTCACTTATACTGTTCACCTGGCAACATGTCCCGTGTATATTAAACCATCAGGGGAACACACTCTCCTCACTTATACTGTTCACCTGGTAACATGTCCCGTGTATATTTAACAATCATGGGAACACACTCTCCTCACTTATACTGTTCACCTGTTTGCATGTCCCGTGTATATTAAACCATCAGGGGAACACATTCTCCTCACTGATACTGTTCACCTGCTAACATGTCCCGTGTATATTAAACAATGAGGGGAACACACTCTCCTCACTTATACTGTTCACCTGGTAACATGTCCCGTGTGTATTAAACAATCAGGGGAACACGCTCTCTTCACTTATTCTGTTCACCTGGTAACATGTCCCATGTATATAAAACCATCAGGGGAAGACACTCTCTTCACATATACTGTTCACCTGGTAACATGTCACGTGTGTATTAAACCATCAGGGGAACACACTCTCCTCACTTACACTGCTCACCTGGTAACATCTCCCGTGAGTATTAAACAATCAGGGGAACACACTCTCCTCACTTATGCTGTTCACGTTGTAACATGTCCCGTGTATATTAAAACATCAGGGGAACACACTCTCCTCACTTATACTGTTCACCTGGTAACATGTCCTGTGTATATTAAACCATCAGGGGAACACACTCTCCTCACTTATACTGTTCACCTGGTAACATGTCCCGTCTATATTAAACCATCAGGGGAAAACATTCTCCTCACTTATGCTGTTCACCTGCTAACATGTCCCTTGTATATTGAACCATCAGGGGAATACAGTCTCCTCACTTATACTGTTCACCTGGTAACATGTCCCGTGTATATTATACCATCAGGGGAACACACTCTCCTCACTTATACTGTTCACCTGGTAACATGTCCCGTGTATGTTAAATCATCAGGGGAACACACTCTCCTCTCTTATACTGTTCTTCTGGTAACATGTCCCGTGTGCATTAAACAATCAGGGGAACACACTCTCCTCACTTATACTGTTCACCTGGTGACGTGTCCCGTGTATATTAAACAATCAGGGGAACACACTCTCCTCTCTTATACTGTTCATCTGGTAACATGTCCCGTGCGTATTAAACTATCAGGGGAACACACTCTCCTCACTTATACTGTTCACCTGGTAACATGTCCCGTGTGCATGAAACAATCAGGGGAACACACTCTCCTCACTTATACTTGTCACCTGGTAACATGTCCCGTGTGCATTAAACAATCAGGGGAACACACTCTCCTCACTTATACTGTTCATCTGGTAACATGTCCCGTGCGTATTAAACAATCAGGGGAACAGACTCTCCTCACTTATACTGTTCATCTGGTAACATGTCCCGTGCGGATTAAACTATCAGGGGAACACACTCTCCTCACTTATACTGTTCACCTGGTGACGTGTCCCGTGTGTATTAAACCATCAGGGGAACACACTTTCCTCAAATATACTTTTCACCTGGTAACATGTCCCTTGTGCATTAAACAATCAGGGGCAAACACTCTCCTCACTATACTGTTCACCTGGTAACATGTCCTGTGTATATTAAACCATCAGGGTAACACACTCTCCTCACTTATACTGGTCACCTGGTAACATGTCCCGTGCGTATTAAACAATCGGGGGAATACACTCTCCTCACTTACACTGTTCACCTGGTAACATGTCCCGTGTATATTAAATAATCAGGGGAACACACTCTCCTCACTTATACAGTTCATCTGGTAACATGTCCCGTGCGTATTAAACCATCGGGGGAACACACTCTCCTCACTTATACTGTTCACCTGGTGACATGTCCTGTGTATATTAAATAATCAGGGGAACACACTCTCCTCACTTACACTGCTCACCTGGTAACATCTCCCGTGTGCATTAAACAATCAGGGGAAAACACTCTCCTCACTTCTACTGTTCACCTGGTAACATGTCCCGTGCGTATTAAACAATCAGGGGAACACACTCTCCTCACTTATACTGTTCACCTGGTGACGTGTCCCGTGTGCATTAAACAATCAGGGGAAAACACTCTCCTCACTTATACTGTTCACCTGGTAACATGTCCCGTGTATATTAAACCATCAGGGGAAAACAATCTCCTCACTTATACTGTTCACCTGGTGACATGTCCCGTGCGTATTAAACAATCAGGGGAACACACTCTCCTCTCTTATACTGTTCTTCTGGTAACATGTCCCGTGTGCATTAAACAATCTGGGGAACACACTCTCCTCACTTATACTGTTCATCTGGTAACATGTCCCGTGCTTATTAAACTATCAGGGGAACACACTCTCCTCACTTATACTGTTCACCTGGTGACATGTCCCGTGTATATTAAACAATCAGGGGAACACACTCTCCTCTCTTATACTGTTCATCTGGTAACATGTCCCGTGCGTATTAAACTATCAGGGGAACACACTCTCCTCACTTATACTTGTCACCTGGTAACATATCCCGTGTGCATTAAACCATCAGGGGAACACACTCTCCTCACTTATACTGTTCATCTGGTAAAATGTCCCGTGCGTATTAAACAATCAGGGGAACTCACTCTCCTCACTTATACTGTTCATCTGGTAACATGTCCCGTGCTTATTAAACTATCAGGGGAACACACTCTCCTCACTTATACTGTTCACCTGGTGACATGTCCCGTGTATATTAAACAATCAGGGGAACACACTCTCCTCTCTTATACTGTTCATCTGGTAACATGTCCCGTGCGTATTAAACTATCAGGGGAACACACTCTCATCACTTATACTTGTCACCTGGTAACATATCCCGTGTGCATTAAACCATCAGGGGAACACACTCTCCTCACTTATACTGTTCATCTGGTAACATGTCCCGTGCGGATTAAACTATCAGGGGAACACACTCTCCACAATTATACTGTTCACCTGGTGACGTGTCCCGTTTGCATTAAACAATCAGGGGAACACACTCTCCTCACTTATACTGTTCACCTGGTAACATGTCCCGTGCGTATTAAACAATCGGGGGAATACACTCTCCTCACTTACACTGTTCACCTGGTAACATGTCCCGTGTATATTAAATAATCAGGGGAACACACTCTCCTCACTTATACAGTTCATCTGGTAACATGTCCCGTGCGTATTAAACCATCGGGGGAACACACTCTCCTCACTTATACTGTTCACCTGGTGACATGTCCTGTGTATATTAAATAATCAGGGGAACACACTCTCCTCACTTATACTGTTCACCTGGTGACATGTCCCGTGTGCATTAAACAATCAGGGGAAAACACTCTCCTCACTTCTACTGTTCACCTGGTAACATGTCCCGTGCGTATTAAACAATCAGGGGAACACACTCTACTCTCTTATACTATTCTTCTGGTAACATGTCCCGTGTGCATTAAACAATCAGGGGAACACACTCTCCTCACTTATACTGTTCATCTGGTAACATGTCCCGTGCTTATTAAACTATCAGGGGAACACACTCTCCTCACTTATACTGTTCACCTGGTGACATGTCCCGTGTATATTAAACAATCAGGGGAACACACTCTCCTCTCTTATACTGTTCATCTGGTAACATGTCCCGTGCGTATTAAACTATCAGGGGAACACACTCTCCTCACTTATACTTGTCACCTGGTAACATATCCCGTGTGCATTAAACCATCAGGGGAACACACTCTCCTCACTTATACTGTTCATCTGGTAACATGTCCCGTGCGTATTAAACAATCAGGGGAACTCACTCTCCTCACTTAGACTGTTCATCTGGTAACATGTCCCGTGCGGATTAAACTATCAGGGGAACACACTCTCCACAATTATACTGTTCACCTGGTGACGTGTCCCGTTTGCATTAATCAATCAGGGGAACACACTCTCCTCACTTATACTGTTCACCTGGTGACGTGTCCCGTGTGTATTAAACAATCAGGGGAACACACTTTCCTCAAATATACTTTTCACCTGGTAACATGTCCCGTGTGCATTAAACAATCAGGGGAAAACACTCTCCTCACTATACTGTTCACCTGGTAACATATCCTGTGCTTATCAAACAATCAGGGGAACACACTCTCCTCACTAAAACTGTTCACCTGGTGACATGTCCCGTGCGTATTAAACAATCAGGGGAACACACTCTCCTCACTAAAACCGTTCACCTGGTGACATGTCCCGTGTATATTAAACCATCAGGGGAAAGCCATCTCTTCACTTAAACTGTTCACCTGGTAATAAGTCCCGTGTATATTAAACCATCAGGGGAACACACTCTCCTCACTTATACTGTTCACCTGGCAACATGTCCCGTGTATATTAAACCATCAGGGGAACACACTCTCCTCACTTATACTGTTCACCTGGTAACATGTCCCGTGTATATTTAACAATCATGGGAACACACTCTCCTCACTTATACTGGTCACCTGTTTGCATGTCCCGTGTATATTAAACCATCAGGGGAACACATTCTCCTCACTGATACTGTTCACCTGCTAACATGTCCCGTGTATATTAAACAATCAGGGGAACACACTCTCCTCACTTATACTCGTCACCTGGTAACATGTCCCACGTATATTAAACAATCAGGGGAACACGCTCTCTTCACTTATTCTGTTCACCTGGTAACATGTCCCATGTATATAAAACCATCAGGGGAAGACACTCTCTTCACATATACTGTTCACCTGGTAACATGTCACGTGTGTTTTAAACAATCAGGGGAACACACTGTCCTCACTTACACTGCTCACCTGGTCCCATCTCCCGTGAGTATTAAACAATCAGGGGAACACACTCTCCTCACTTATGCTGTTCACGTTGTAACATGTCCCGTGTATATTAAAACATCAGAGGAACACACTCTCCTCACTTATACTGTTCACCTGGTAACATGTCCTGTGTATATTAAACCATCAGGGGAACACACTCTCCTCACTTATACTGTTCACCTGGTAACATGTCCCGTCTATATTAAACCATCAGGGGAACACATTCTCCTCACTTATGCTGTTCACCTGCTAACATGTCCCTTGTATATTGAACCATCAGGGGAATACAGTCTCCTCACTTATACTGTTCACCTGGTAACATGTCCCGTGTATATTATACCATCAGGGGAACACACTCTCCTCACTTATACTGTTCACCTGTAACATGTCCCGTGTATGTTAAATCATCAGGGGAACACACTCTACTCACTTATACTGTTCACCTGGTAACATGTCCCGTGTATATTAAACCATCAGGGGAACACACTCTCGTCACTTATACTGTTCACGTGGTAACATGTCCCGTGTATATTAAACCATCAGGGGAACACACTCTCCTCACTTATACTGTTCACCTGGTAACATGTCCCGTGTATGTTAAATCATCAGGGGAACACACTCTCCTCACTTATACTGTTCACCTGGTAACATGTCCCGTGTATATTAAACCATCAGGGGAACACACTCTCCTCACTTATACTGTTCACCTGGGAACATGTCCCGTGTATATTAAACCATCAGGGGAACACATTCTCCTCACTTATACTTTTCACCTGGTAACATGTCCCATGTATATTAAACCATCAGGGGAACACACTCTCTTCACATACACTGTTCACGTTGTAACATGTCCCATGTATATTAGACCATCAGGGGAACACACTCTCCTCACTTCTACTCTTCACCTGGTGACACGTCCCTTGTATATTAAACCATCAGCGGAAGACATTCTCCTCACTTATACTGTTCACCTGGTAACATGTCCCTTGTATATTAAACCATCAGCGGAAGACATTCTCCTCACTTATACTGTTCACCTGCTAACATGTCCCGTGTATATTAAACCATCAGCGGAACACATTCTCCTCACTTATACTGTTCACCTGTTTACATGTCCCGTGTATATTAAACCATCAGGGGAACACACTCTCCTCACTTATACTCGTCACCTGGTAACATGTCCCTCGTATATTAAACAATCAGGGGAACACGCTCTCTTCACTTATTCTGTTCACCTGGTAACATGTCCCTCGTATATTAAACAATCAGGGGAACACGCTCTCTTCACATATACTGTTCACCTGGTAACATGTCCCGTGCGTGTTAAACCATCAGGGGAACACACTCTCCTCACTTATGCTGTTCACCTGGTAACATCTCCCGTGAGTAATAAACAATCAGGGGAACACGCTCTCTTCACTTATACTGTTCACCTGGTAACATTTCCCGTGTATATTAAACCATCAGGGGAACACACTCTCCTCACTTATACTGTTCACCTGGTAACATGTCCCTTGTATATTGAACCATCAGGGGAATACAGTCTCCTCACTTATACTGTTCACCTGGTAACATGTCCCGTGTATATTAAACAATCAGGGGAACACACTCTCCTGACTTATACTCGTCACCTGTTAACATGTCCCACGTATATTAAGCAATCAGGGGAACACGCTCTCTTCACTTATACTGTTCACCTGGTAACATGTCCCATGTATATTAAACCATCAGGGGAACACACTCTCTTCACATATATTGTTCACCTGGTAACATGTCCCGTGTATGTTAGACCATCAGGGGAACACACTCTCCTCACTTCTACTCTTCACCTGGTGACACGTCCCATGCGTGTTAAACCATCAGGGGAACACACTCTCCTCACTTATAATGCTCACCTGGTAACATGTCCCGTGAGTATGAAACAATCAGGGGAACACACTCTCCTCTCTTATACTTTTCACCTGGTAACATGTCCCATGTATATTAAACCATCAGGGGAACACACTCTCTTCACATACACTGTTCACGTTGTAACATGTCCCGTGCATATGAAACCATCAGGGGAATACACTCTCCTCACTTATACTGTTCACCTGGTAACATGTCCCGTGTATATTAAACCATCAGGGGAACACATTCTCCTCACTTATACTGTTCACCTGCTAACATGTCCCGTGTATATTGAACCATCAGTGGAATACAGTCTCCTCACTTATACTGTTCACCTGGTAACATGTCCCGTGTATATTATACCATCAGGGGAACACACTCTCCTCACCTATACTGTTCACCTGGCAACATGTCCCGTGTATATTAAACCATCTGTGGAACACACTCTCATCACTTATACTGTTCACCTGGTAACATGTCCCGTGTATATTAAACCATCAGGGGAACACACTCTCCTCACTTATACTGTTCACCTGGTAACATGTCCCGTGTATATTAAACAATCAGGGGAACACACTCTCCTGACTTATACTCGTCACCTGTTAACATGTCCCACGTATATTAAGCAATCAGGGGAACACGCTCTCTTCACTTATACTGTTCACCTGGTAACATGTCCCATGTATATTAAACCATCAGGGGAACACACTCTCTTCACATATATTGTTCACCTGGTAACATGTCCCGTGTATGTTAGACCATCAGGGGAACACACTCTCCTCACTTCTACTCTTCACCTGGTGACACGTCCCATGCGTGTTAAACCATCAGGGGAACACACTCTCCTCACTTATAATGCTCACCTGGTAACATGTCCCGTGAGTATGAAACAATCAGGGGAACACACTCTCCTCTCTTATACTTTTCACCTGGTAACATGTCCCATGTATATTAAACCATCAGGGGAACACACTCTCTTCACATACACTGTTCACGTTGTAACATGTCCCGTGCATATGAAACCATCAGGGGAATACACTCTCCTCACTTATACTGTTCACCTGGTAACATGTCCCGTGTATATTAAACCATCAGGGGAACACATTCTCCTCACTTATACTGTTCACCTGCTAACATGTCCCGTGTATATTGAACCATCAGTGGAATACAGTCTCCTCACTTATACTGTTCACCTGGTAACATGTCCCGTGTATATTATACCATCAGGGGAACACACTCTCCTCACCTATACTGTTCACCTGGCAACATGTCCCGTGTATATTAAACCATCTGTGGAACACACTCTCATCACTTATACTGTTCACCTGGTAACATGTCCCGTGTATATTAAACCATCAGGGGAACACACTCTCCTCACTTATACTGTTCACCTGGTAACATGTCCCGTGTATATTAAACAATCAGGGGAACACACTCTCCTCGCTTATACTGTTCACGTTGTAACATGTCCCGTGTATATTAAACCACCAGGGGAACACACTGTCCTCACTTATACTCGTCACCTGGTAACATGTCCCACGTATATTAAGCAATCAGGGGAACACGCTCTCTTCGCTTATACTGTTCACCTGGTAACATGTCCCGTGTATATTATACCATCAGGGGAACACACTCTCCTCACCTATACTGTTCACCTGGTAACATGTCCCGTGTATATTAAACCATCAGGGGAACACACTCTCCTCACTTATACTGTTCACCTGGTAACATGTCCCGTGTATATTAAACCATCAGGGGAACACATTCTCCTCACTTATACTGTTCACCTGGTAACATGTCCCGTGTATATTATACCATCAGGGGAACACACTCTCCTCACTTATACTGTTCACCTGGTAACATGTCCCGTGTATATTAAACCATCAGGGGAACACATACGCCTCACTGATACTGTTCACCTGCTAACATGTCCCGTGTATATTAAACAATGAGGGGAACACACTCTCCTCACTTATACTCGTCACCTGGTAACATGTCCCACGTATATTAAACCATCTGGGGTACTCACTCTCCTCACTTCTACTCTTCACCTGGTAACATGTCCCGTGTATATTAAACCATCAGGGGAACACTGTCTCCTCACTTATACTGTTCACCTGGTAACATGTCCCATGTATATTAAACCATCAGGGGAACACACTCTGCTGACATATACTGTTCACCTGGTAACATGTCCCGTGTACATTAAACCATCAGGGGAACACACTCTCCTCACCTATACTGTTCACCTGGTAACATGTCCCGTGTATATTAAACCATCAGGGGAACACACTCTCCTCACTTATACAGTTCACCTGGTAACATGTCCTTTGTATATTGAACCATCAGGGGAATACAGTCTCCTCACTTATACTGTTCACCTGGTAACATGTCCCGTGTATATTAAACCATCAGGGGAACACACTCTCCTCACTTATACTGCTCACCTGGTAACATCTCCCGTGAGTATTAAACAATCAGGGGAACACACTCTCCTCACTTATACTTTTCACCTGGTAACATTTCCCTCGTATATTAAACCATCAGTGGAACACACTCTCCTCACTTATACTGTTCACCTGGTAACATGTCCCGTGTATATTAAACCATCATGGGTAAGCCCTCTCCTCACTTGTACTGTTCACCTGGTAACATGTCCCGTGTATATTAAACCATCAGGGGAACAGACTCTCCTCACTTATACTGTTCACCTGGTGACATGTCCCGTGTGCATTAAACAATCAGGGGAAAACACTCTCCTCACTTATACTGTTCACCTGATGACACGTCCCGGGTATATTAAACAATCAGGGGAACTCACTCTACTCACTTATACTGGTCACCTGGTATCATGTCCTGTATATATTAAACCATCAGGGGAACACACTCTCCTCACTTTTACTGTTCACCTGGTGAAATGTCCTGTTTGTATTAAACCAGCAGGGGAACTCACTCTCCTCACTTACACTGTTCACCTGGTAACATGTCCCGTGCGTATTAAACCATCAGGGGAACACAATCTCCTCAATTAAACTTTTCACATGGTAACATGTCACATGTATATTAAACAATCAGGGGAACACGCACTCTTCACTTCTACTGTTCACCTGGTAACATGGCCCATGTTTATTAAACCATCAGGGGAACACAGTCTCTTCACATATACTGTTCACCTGGTAACATGTCCCGTGTATATTAAACTATCAGGGGAACACATTCTCCTCACTTATACTGTTCACCTGGTATCATGTCCCGTGTATATTAAACCAACAGGGGAACACATTCTCCTCACATATGCTGTTCACCGGGTATCATGTCCTGTGTATATTAAACCATCAGGGGAACACACTCTCCTCACTTATACTGTTCACCTGTTAACATGTCCCGTGTGTAATAAACAATCAGGGGAACACACTCTCCTCACTTATACTGTTCACCTGGTAACATGTCCCATGTATATTAAACAATCAGGGGAACACACTGTCCTCACTTAAATAAAAGCAAAATACTGCGGATGCTGGAAATCTGAAACAAAAACAAGAAATGCTGGATTCACTCAGCAGGTCTGGCAGCATCTGTGGAAAGAGAAGCAGAGTTAACGTTTCGGATCAGTGACCCTTCTTCGGAACTGACAAATATTAGAAAAGTCACAGATTATAAACAAGTGAGGTGGGGGTTGGGCAAGAGATAACAGAGGAGAAGGTGCAGATTGGACCAGGCCACATAGCTGACCAAAAGGTCACGGAGCAAAGGCAAACAATATGTTAATGGTGTGTTGAAAGACAAAGCATTAGTACAGATTAGGTGTGAATATACTGAATATTGAACATCAGCAAGTGCAAACCTGAAGAAAAACAACCTGAAAAAAACAGTGGGTGAGCAAACTGAACAAACTAAGATGAACTGAAATAAATACAAAAAAAGATTGTAAAAAATGTAAAAAGGAATGCCAAAAAAAAAAAAAAAAAAAAAAAAAAAAGGAAGAAAAAATAACTAAAAATGACTAAAAATGAAAGTAAAGTGGGGGGCTGTCATGCTCTGAAATTATTGAACTCAATGTTCAGACCGGCAGGCTGTAGTGTGCCTAATCGGTAGATGAGATGCTGTTCCTCGAGCTTGCGTTGATGTTCACTGGAACACTGCAGCAATCCCAGGACAGAGATGTGAGCATGAGAGCAGGGGGGAGTGTTGAAATGAACTGTCCTCACTTCTCCTGTTCACCTGGTAACATGTCCCGTGCGTGTTAAACCATCAGGGGAACACACTCGCCTCCCTTAAACTGTTCACTTGGTTACATGTCCTGTGTATATTAAACCATGAGGGGAACTCACTCTCCTCACTTATACTGCTCACCTGGTAACATGTCCCGTGAGAATTAAACCATCAGGGGAACACACTCTCCTCACTTATACTGTTCACCAGGTAACATGTCGTGTGTTTTAAACAATCAGGGGAACACACTCTCCTCTCTTGTACTGCTCACCTGCTAACATGTCACGTGAGAATTAAACCATCTGGGGAACACACTCTCCTCACTTATACTGTTCACCTGGTAACATGTCCCGTAGGTATTAAACAATCAGGGGAACACACTCTCTTCTCTTATAATGTTCACCTGGTAATGTGTCCCATGTATGTTAAGCCATCAGGGAACACTCTCTCCTCACTTATACTGTTCACCTGGTGACATGTCCTGTGTGTATTAAACCATCAGGGGAACACTCTCTCCTCACTTATAATGTTCACCTGGGGAAATGTCCTGTCAGTATTAAACCATCAGGGGAACACACTCTCCTCACATATACTGTTCACCTGGTAACATGTCCTGTGTGTATTAAAGCATCAGGGGAACACACTCTCCTCACTTATACTGTTCACCTGGTAACATGTCCTGTGTGTATTAAAGCATCAGGGGAACACACTCTCCTCACTTATACTGTTCACCTGTTGACATGTCCTGTGTGTATTAAACCATCAGGGGAACACATTCTCCTCACTTATACTGTTCACCTGTTGACATGTCCTGTGTGTATTAAACAATCAGGGGAACACACTCTCTTCTCTTATACTGTTCACCTGGTAACGTGTCCCATGAATATTAAACCATCAGGGAACACTCTCTCCTCACTTATACTGTTCACCTGGTATCATGTCCCGTGTATCTTAAACCATCAGGGGAAAGCCCTCTCCTCACTTATACTGTTCACCTGGTAACATGTCCCGTGTATATTAAACCATCAGGGGAAAGCTCTCTCCTCACTTATACTGTTCACCTGGGAACTTGTCCCGTGTATATTAAACCATCAGGGGAACACACTCTCCTCACTTATACTGTTCATCTGGTAACATGTCCCGTGCGTTTTAAACAATCAGGGAAACACACTCTCCTCATTTATACTGTTCATCTGGTAACATGTCCCGTGCATATTAAACCATCAGGGGAACACATTCCGCTCACTTATACTGTTCACATGGTAACATGTCCCGTGTATATTTAAAAATCGGGGGAACACAGTCTCCTCACTTCTACTGTTCACCTGGTGACATGTCCCATGTGTATTAAACCATCAGGGGAGCACACTCTCCTCACTTATACTGTTCACCTGGTGACGTGTCCCGTGTATATTAAACAATCAGGAGAACACACTCTCCTCACTTATACTGTTCATCTGGTAACATGTCCCGTGTGTATTAAAGAATCTGGTGAATACACTCTCCTCACTTATACTGTTCAACTGGTAACATGTCCCGTGTGTATTAAACAATCAGGGGAATACACTCTGCTCAATTATACTGTTCACCTGGTGACATGTCCCATGTGTATTAAACCATCAGGGGAGCACACTCTCCTCACTTATACTGTTCACCTGGTGACGTGTCCCGTGTATATTAAACAATCAGGAGAACACACTCTCCTCACTTATACTGTTCATCTGGTAACATGTCCCGTGTGTATTAAAGAATCTGGTGAATACACTCTCCTCACTTATACTGTTCAACTGGTAACATGTCCCGTGTGTATTAAACAATCAGGGGAACACACTCTCCTCAATTATACTGTTCACCTGGTAACATGTCCCGTGTATATTAAACCATCAGGGGAACACACTCTCCTCACTTATACTGTTCACCTGGTAAAATGTCCCGTGTGTATTAAACAATCAGGGGAACACACTCTCCTCAATTATACTGTTCACCTGGTGACGTGTCCCGTGTATATTAAACAATCAGGAGAACACACTCTCCTCACTTATACTGTTCATCTGGTATCATGTCCCGTGTGTATTAAACAATCAGGGGAAAACACTCTCCTCAATTATACTGTTCACCTGGTAACATGTCCCGTGTGTATTAAACAATCAGGGGAACACACTCTCCTCAATTATACTGTTCACCTGGTAACATGTCCCGTGTGTATTAAACAATCAGGGGAACACACTCTCCTCACTTACACGGTTCACCTGGTGACATGTCCCGTGCGAATTAAACCATCAGGGGAACACACTCTCCTCAATTATACTGTTCACCTGGTAACATGTCCCGTGAATATTAAACCATCAGGAGAACACAATCTGCTGAATTATACAATTCATCTGGTAACATGTCCTGTGTATATTAAACAATCAGGGGAACACACTCTCCTCACTTACACGGTTCACCTGGTGACATGTCCCGTGCGTATTAAACCATCAGGGGAACACACTCTCCTCACTTATACTGTTCAACTGGTAAAATGTCCCGTGTATATTAAACCATCAGGGGAACACACTCTCCTCACTTATACTTTTCATCTGGTGACATGTCCCATGTATATGAAACCATCAGGGGAACACACTCTCCTCACTTATACTGTTCACCTGGTTACATGTCCCATGTGTCTTGAACAATCAGGGGAACACACTCTCCTCACTTATACTGTTCACCTGGTAACATGGCCTGTTTGTATTAAACAATCAGGGGAACACACTCTCCTCACTTATACTGTTCACCTGGTAACATGTCCTGTGAATATTAAACAATCAGGGGAACACACTCTCCTCACTTATACTGTTCATCTGGTAACATGTCCCGTGCATATTAAACCATCAGGAGAACACACTCTCCTCACTTATACTGTTCACCTGGTAACATGTCCAGTGTGTATTAAACCATGAGGGGAAAATGCTCTCCTCACTTATACTGTTCACCGGGTAACATTTCCCGTGTATATTAAACTATCAGGGGAACACACTCCGCTCACTTATACTGTTCACATGGTTACATGTCCCGTGTATATTAAACCATCAGGGGAACATACTCTCCTCACATATACTGTTCACCTGGTGACATGTCCCGTGCGTATTAAACAATCAGGGGAACACACTCTCCTCACTCCTACTCTTGAGCTGGTAACAGGTCCCGTGTATATTAAACCATCAGGGGAACACACTCTCCGCACTTCTACTGTTAACCTCGTAACATGTCCCGTGTATATTAAACCATCAGGGGAACACACTCTCCTCACTTATACTGTTCACCTGGTAACATGTCCCGTGTGTATTCAACAATCAGGGGAACACACTCTCCTCACTTATACTGTACACCTGGTAACATGTCCCGTGTATATTAAACCATCAGGGGAACACACTCTCCTCACTTATACTGTTCACCTGGTGACATGTCCCGTCTGTATTAACCCATCAGGTGAACACACTCTCCTCACTTCTACTGTTCACATGGTGACATGTCCTTTGTGTATTAAATCATCAGGGCAACACACTCTCCTCACTTATACTGTTCACCTGTTGACATGTCCCGTGTATATTAAACAATCAGGAGAACAAACTCTCCTCACTTATACTGTTCACCTGGTAACATGTCCCGTGTATATTATACCATCAGGGGAACACACTCTCCTCACTTATACTGTTCACCTGGTAACATGTCCTGTGTGTATTAAACCATTAGGGGAACACAGTCTCCTCACTTATACTGTGCACCTGGTAACATGTCCTGTGTATATTAAACCATCAGGGCAACACACTGTCCTCACTTATACTGTTCACCTGGTAACATGTCCCGTGTATATTAAACCATCAGGGGAACACACTCTCCTCACTTATACTGTTCACCTGGTAACAGGTCCCGTGTATATTAAACCATCAGGGTAACACACTCTCCTCACTTATACTGTTCACCTGGTAACATGTCCCGTGTATATTAAAACATCAGGGGAACACACTCTCCTCACTTCTACTGTTCACCTGGCAACATGTCCCGTGTATCTTAAACCATCAGGGGAACACACTCTGCTCACATATACTGTTCACCTGGTGACATGTCCCGTGCGTATTAAATAATCAGGGGAACACACTCTCCTCACTTATACTGTTCACCTGGTAACATGTTCCGTTTATATTAAACTATCAGGGGAACACACTCTCCTCACTTCTACTGTTCACCTGGTGACATGTCCTGTGTATATTAAACAATCAGGGGAACAAACTCTCCTCACTTCAGCTCTTCACCTGGTAACATGTCCCGTTTATATTAAATCATCAGGGCAACACACTCTCCTCACATATAATGTTCACCTAGTAACATGTCCTGTGTTTATTAAACCATCAGGGGAACACACTCTCCTCACTTATACTCTTCACCAGGTAACATGTCCCGTGTATATTAAACCATCAGGGGAAAACACTCTCCTCACTATTCTGTTCACCTGGTAACATGTACCGTGCGTATTAAACAATCAGGGGAACACACTCTCCTCACTTATACTGTTCATCTGGTAACATGCCCCGTGTGTATTAAACAATCAGGGGAACACACACTCCTCACTTATACTGTTCACCTGGTAACATGTCCTGTGTATATTAAACCATCAGGGGAACACACTCTCTTCACTTATACTGTTCACCTGGTAACATGTCCCATGTATAAGAAACCATCAGGGGAACACACTCTCCTCACTTATACTGTTCACCTGGTAACATGTCCCGTGTGCATTACAAAATCCGGGGAACACACTCTCCTCACTTATACTGTTCATCTGGTAACATGTCCCGTGTGCATTAAACCATTAGGGGAACACACTCTCCTCACTTATACTGTTCACCAGGTAACCTGACCCGTGTGCATTAAACCATCATGGGAAAACACTCTCCTCACTATTCTGTTCACCTGGTAACATGTCCCGTGTGAATTAAACAATCATGGGAACACACTCTCCTCACTTATACTGTTCACCTGGTGTCATGTCCCGTGTTCATTAAACAATCAGGGGAACACACTCTCCTCACTTATACTGTTCACCTGGTGACATGTCCCGTGTTCATTAAACAATCAGTGGAACACACTCTCCTCACTTATACTGTTCACCTGGTGTCATGTCCCGTGTTCATTAAACAATCAGGGGAACACACTCTCCTCACTTATACTGTTCACCTGGTGTCATGTCCCGTGTTCATTAAACAATCAGGGGAACACACTCTCCTCACTTCTACTCTAGAGCTGGTAACATGTCCCGTGTATATTAAACCATCAGGGGAACACACCCTCCTCACTTATACTGTTCACCTGGTAACATGTCCCGTGTATATGAAACCATCAGGGGAACACAATCTCCTCACTTATACTGTTCACCTGGTAACATGTCCCGTGTATATTAAACCATCAGGGGAACACAATCTCCTCACTGATACTGTTCACCTGGAAAAATGTCCCGTGCATGTTAAACCATCAGGGGAACACACACTCCTCACTTATACTCTTCACCTGGTGACATGTCCCGTGCGCATAAAACCATCAGGGGAATACACTCTCCTCACTTATATTGTTCACCTGGTGACATGTCCCACGTGCATTAAACAATCAGGGGAACACACTCTCCTCAATTATACTCTTCATCAGGTAACGTGTCCCGTGTATTTTAAACCATCAGGGGAACACACTCTCCTCACTTATACTGTTCACCTGGTAACATGTCCCAAGTTTATTAAACAATCAGGGGAACACACTCTCCTGTCTTCTGCTCTTCACCTGGTAACATGTCCCGTGTATATTAAATCATCAGGGCAACACACTCTCCTCACATATACTGTTCACCTGGTAACATGTCTTGTGTATATTAAACCATCAGGGGAACTCACTCTCCTCACTTATACTGTTCACCTGGTGACATGTCCCGTGCATATTAAGCCATCTGTGGAACACACTCTCCTCACTTCTACTTTTCACCTAGTGACATGTCCTGTGAATATTAAACCATCAGGGGAACACACTCTGCTCACTTATACTGTTCACCTGTTGACATGTCCCGTGAGGATAGAACCATAAGGGAACACACTCTGCTCACTTATACTGTTCACCTGGTGACATGTCCCGCGTATATTAAACCATCAGGGGAACGCACTCTCCTCTCTTATACTGTTCACCTGGTAACATGTCCCGTGTAAGTCAAACCATCATGGGAACTCACTCTCCTCACTTATTCTGTTCATCTGGTAACATGTCCCGTGTGCATTAAACAATCAGGGAACACACTCTCCTCACTTATACTGTTCACCTGGTGACATGTCCCGTGTGTATTAAACAATCAGGGAACACACTCTCCTCACTTATACTGTTCACCTGGTAACATGTCCCGTGTGTATTAAACAATCAGGGGAACACACTCTCCTCACTTACACTGTTCACCTGGTGACATGTCCTGTGTATATTAAACAATCAGGGGAACACACTCTCCTCACTTATACTGTTCACCTGGTAACATGTCCCATGTGTATTAAACAATCAGGGGAACACACTCTCCTCACTTATACTGTTCACCAGGTGACATGTCCTGTGTATATTAAACCATCAGGGGAACATACTCTCTTCACTTATACTGTTCACCAGGTGACATGTCCTGTGTGTATTAAACCATCAGGGGAACACACTCTCCTCACTTATACTGTTCACCTGGTAACATGTCCCGTGTGTATTAAACACTCAGGGGAACACACTCTCCTCACTTATACTGTTCACCTGGTAACATGTCCCGTGTATATGAAACCATCAGGGGAACATACTCTCTTCACTTATACTCTTCACCTGGTAACATGTCTTGTGTATATTAAACCATCATTGGAACACAGTCTCCTCACTTATACTGTTTACCTGGTAACATGTCCCGTGTGCATTAAACAATCAGGGGAACACACTCTCCTCACTTATACTGTTCACCTGGTAACATGTCCTGTGTATATTAAACCATCAGGGGAACATACTCTCTTCACTTATACTGTTCACCTGGTAACATGTCTTGTGTATATTAAACCATCAGGGGAACACAGTCTCCTCACTTATACTGTTTACCTGGTAACATGTCCTGTGTGCATTAAACAATCAGGGGAACACAATCTCCTCACTTATACTGTTCACCAGGTGACATGTCCTGTGTATATTAAACCATCAGGGGAACATACTCTCTTCACTTATACTGTTCACCTGGTAACATGTCTTGTGTATATTAAACCATCAGGGGAACACACTCTCCTCACTTTTACTGTTCACCAGGTGACATGTCCCGTGTGCATTAAACAATCAGGGGAACACACTCTCCTCACTTATACTGTTCACCTGGTAACACGTCCTGTGTATATTAAACCATCAGGGGAACATACTCTCTTCACTTATACTGTTCACCTGGTAACATGTCTTGTGTATATTAAACCATCAGGGGAACACACTCTCCTCACTTATACTGTTCACCTGGTAACATGTCCCGTGTGTATTAAACAATCAGGGGAACACACTCTCCTCACTTACACTGTTCACCTGGTGACATGTCCTGTGTATATTAAACAATCAGGGGAACACACTCTCCTCACTTATACTGTTCACCTGGTAACATGTCCCATGTGTATTAAACAATCAGGGGAACACACTCTCCTCACTTATACTGTTCACCAGGTGACATGTCCTGTGTATATTAAACCATCAGGGGAACATACTCTCTTCACTTATACTGTTCACCAGGTGACATGTCCTGTGTGTATTAAACCATCAGGGGAACACACTCTCCTCACTTATACTGTTCACCTGGTAACATGTCCCGTGTGTATTAAACACTCAGGGGAACACACTCTCCTCACTTATACTGTTCACCTGGTAACATGTCCCGTGTATATGAAACCATCAGGGGAACATACTCTCTTCACTTATACTCTTCACCTGGTAACATGTCTTGTGTATATTAAACCATCATTGGAACACAGTCTCCTCACTTATACTGTTTACCTGGTAACATGTCCCGTGTGCATTAAACAATCAGGGGAACACACTCTCCTCACTTATACTGTTCACCTGGTAACATGTCCTGTGTATATTAAACCATCAGGGGAACACACTCTCTTCACTTATACTGTTCACCTGGTAACATGTCTTGTGTATATTAAACCATCAGGGGAACACAGTCTCCTCACTTATACTGTTTACCTGGTAACATGTCCTGTGTGCATTAAACAATCAGGGGAACACAATCTCCTCACTTATACTGTTCACCAGGTGACATGTCCTGTGTATATTAAACCATCAGGGGAACATACTCTCTTCACTTATACTGTTCACCTGGTAACATGTCTTGTGTATATTAAACCATCAGGGGAACACACTCTCCTCACTTTTACTGTTCACCAGGTGACATGTCCCGTGTGCATTAAACAATCAGGGGAACACACTCTCCTCACTTATACTGTTCACCTGGTAACACGTCCTGTGTATATTAAACCATCAGGGGAACATACTCTCTTCACTTATACTGTTCACCTGGTAACATGTCTTGTGTATATTAAACCATCAGGGGAACACACTCTCCTCACTTATACTGTTTACCTGGTAACATGTCCTGTGTGTATTAAACCATCAGGGGAACACACTCTCTTCACTTATACTGTTTACCTGGTAACATGTCCTGTGTATATTAAACCATCAGGGGAACAAACTCTGCTCACTTATACTGTTCACCTGGTAACATGTCCTGTGTGTATTAAACCATCAGGGGAACACACTCTCCTCACTTATACTGTTTACCTGGTAACATGTCCTGTGTATATTAAACCATCAGGGGAACAAACTCTGCTCACTTATACTGTTCACACGGTAACATGTCCTGTGTGCATTAAACCATTTGGGGAACACACTCTCCTCACTTATACTGTTCATATGGTAACTTATCCCGTGTGTATTAAACCATCAGGGGAACGCACACTCCTCACTTCTACTCTTCAAATGGTAACATGTCCTGTGTATATTAAACCATCAGGGCAACACACTCTCCTCACTTATACTGTTCACCTGGTAACATGTCCCGTGTATATTAAACCATCAGGGGAACACACTCTCCTCACTTCTACTCTTCAAATGGTAACATGTCCTGTTTATATTAAACCATCAGGGGAACATACTCTCTTCACTTATACTGTTCACCAGGTGACATGTCCCGTGTGTATGAAACCATCAGGGGAACACACTCTCCTCACTTATACTGTTCACCTGGTAACATGTCCCGTGTGTATTAAACACTCAGGGGAACACACTCTCCTCACTTATACTGTTCACCTGGTAACATGTCCCGTGTGTATTAAACACTCAGGGGAACACACTCTCCTCACTTATACTGTTCACCTGGTAACATGTCCTGTGTGTATTAAACCATCAGGGGAACACACTCTCCTCACTTATACTGTTCACCTGGTAACATGTCCCTTGTGTATTAAACACTCAGGGGAACACACTCTCCTCACTTATGCTGTTCACCTGGTAACATGTCCCGTGTATATGAAACCATCAGGGGAACACACTCTCCTCACTTATACTCTTCACCTGGTAACATGTCGTGTGTATATTAAACCATCAGGGGAACACAGTCTCCTCACTTATACTGTTTACCTGGTAACATGTCCCGTGTGCATTAAACAATCAGGGGAACACACTCTCCTCACTTATACTGTTCACCTGGTAACATGTCCTGTTTGTATTAAACAATCAGGGGAACACACTCTCCTCACTTATACTGTTCACCTGGTAACATGTCCTGTGTATATTAAACCATCAGGGGAACATACTCTCTTCACTTATACTGTTCACCTGGTAACATGTCTTGTGTATATTAAACTATCAGGGGAACACACTCTCCTCACTTATACTGTTTACCTGGTAACATGTCCTGTGTGCATTAAACAATCAGGGGAACACAATCTCCTCACTTATACTGTTCACCAGGTGACATGTCCTGTGTATATTAAACCATCAGGGGAACATACTCTCTTCACTTATAATGTTCACCTGGTAACATGTCTTGTGTATATTAAACCATCAGGGGAACACACTCTCCTCACTTATACTGTTTACCTGGTAACATGTCCCGTGTGCATTAAACAATCAGGGGAACACACTCTCCTCACTTATATTGTTCACCTGGTAACATGTCCTGTGTATATTAAACCATCAGGGGAACATACTCTCTTCACTTATACTGTTCACCTGGTAACATGTCTTGTGTATATTAAACCATCAGGGGAACACACTCTCCTCACTTATACTGTTTACCTGGTAACATGTCCTGTGTGTATTAAACCATCAGGGGAACACACTCTCCTCACTTATACTGTTTACCTGGTAACATGTCCTGTGTATATTAAACCATCAGGGGAACAAACTCTGCTCACTTATACTGTTCACCTGGTAACAAAACCCGTGTATATTAAACCATCAGGGGAACACACTCTCCTCACTTATACTGTTTACCTGGTAACATGTCCTGTGTGTATTAAACCATCAGGGGAACACACTCTCCTCACTTATACTGTTTACCTGGTAACATGTCCTGTGTATATTAAACCATCAGGGGAACAAACTCTGCTCACTTATACTGTTCACACGGTAACATGTCCTGTGTGCATTAAACCATTTGGGGAACACACTCTCCTCACTTATACTGTTCATATGGTAACATATCCCGTGTGTATTAAACCATCAGGGGAACGCACACTCCTCACTTCTACTCTTCAAATGGTAACATGTCCTGTGTATATTAAACCATCAGGGCAACACACTCTCCTCACTTATACTGTTCACCTGGTAACATGTCCCGTGTATATTAAACCATCAGGGGAACACACTCTCCTCACTTCTACTCTTCAAATGGTAACATGTCCTGTGTATATTAAACCATCAGGGCAACACACTCTCCTCACTTATACTGTTCACCTGGTAACATGTCCCGTGTATATTAAACCATCAGGGGAACACACTCTCCTCACTTATACTGTTCACCTGGTAACATGTCCCGTGTATATTAAACCATCAGGGGAACACACTCTCCTCACTTATACTGTTCACCTGGTAACATGTCCCGTATATATTAAACCATCAGGGGAACACATTCTCCTCACTTATACTGTTCAACTGGTAACATGTCCCGTGTGCATTAAACAATCAGGGGAACACACTCTCCTCACTTATACTGTTCACCTGGTAACATGTCCTGTGTATATTAAACCATCAGGGGAACATACTCTCTTCACTTACACTGTTCACCTGGTAACATGTCTTGTGTATATTAAACCATCAGGGGAACACACTCTCCTCACTTATACTGTTTACCTGGTAACATGTCCTGTGTGTATTAAACCATCAGGGGAACACACTCTCCTCACTTATACTGTTTACCTGGTAACATGTCCTGTGTATATTAAACCATCAGGGGAACAAACTCTGCTCACTTATACTGTTCACCTGGTAACATGTCCCGTGTATATTAAACCATCAGGGGAACACACTCTCCTCACTTATACTGTTTACCTGGTAACATGTCCTGTGTGTATTAAACCATCAGGGGAACACACTCTCCTCACTTATACTGTTTACCTGGTAACATGTCCTGTGTATATTAAACCATCAGGGGAACAAACTCTGCTCACTTATACTGTTCACCTGGTAACATGTCCCGTGTATATGAAACCATCAGGGGAACACACTCTCCTCACTTATACTCTTCACCTGGTAACATGTCTTGTGTATATTAAACCATCAGGGGAACACAGTCTCCTCACTTATACTGTTTACCTGGTAACATGTCCCGTGTGCATTAAACAATCAGGGGAACACACTCTCCTCACTTATACTGTTCACCTGGTAACATGTCCTGTGTATATTAAACCATCAGGGGAACATACTCTCTTCACTTATACTGTTCACCTGGTAACATGTCTTGTGTATATTAAACTATCAGGGGAACACACTCTCCTCACTTATACTGTTTACCTGGTAACATGTCCTGTGTGCATTAAACAATCAGGGGAACACAATCTCCTCACTTATACTGTTCACCAGGTGACATGTCCTGTGTATATTAAACCATCAGGGGAACATACTCTCTTCACTTATACTGTTCACCTGGTAACATGTCTTGTGTATATTAAACCATCAGGGGAACACACTCTCCTCACTTATACTGTTTACCTGGTAACATGTCCCGTGTGCATTAAACAATCAGGGGAACACACTCTCCTCACTTATACTGTTCACCTGGTAACATGTCCTGTGTATATTAAACCATCAGGGGAACATACTCTCTTCACTTATACTGTTCACCTGGTAACATGTCTTGTGTATATTAAACCATCAGGGGAACACACTCTCCTCACTTAATCTGTTTACCTGATAACATGTCCTGTGTGTATTAAACCATCAGGGGAACACACTCTCCTCACTTATACTGTTTACCTGGTAACATGTCCTGTGTATATTAAACCATCAGGGGAACAAACTCTGCTCACTTATACTGTTCACCTGATAACATGTCCCGTGTATATTAAACCATCAGGGGAACACACTCTCCTCACTTATACTGTTTACCTGGTAACATGTCCTGTGTGTATTAAACCATCAGGGGAACACACTCTCCTCACTTATACTGTTTACCTGGTAACATGTCCTGTGTATATTAAACCATCAGGGGAACAAACTCTGCTCACTTATACTGTTCACACGGTAACATGTCCTGTGTGCATTAAACCATTTGGGGAACACACTCTCCTCACTTATACTGTTCATATGGTAACATATCCCGTGTGTATTAAACCATCAGGGGAACGCACACTCCTCACTTCTACTCTTCAAATGGTAACATGTCCTGTGTATATTAAACCATCAGGGCAACACACTCTCCTCACTTATACTGTTAACCTGGTAACATGTCCCGTGTATATTAAACCATCAGGGGAACACACTCTCCTCACTTCTACTCTTCAAATGGTAACATGTCCTGTGTATATTAAACCATCAGGGCAACACACTCTCCTCACTTATACTGTTCACCTGGTAACATGTCCCGTGTATATTAAACCATCAGGGCAACACACTCTCCTCACTTATACTGTTCACCTGGTAACATGTCCCGTGTATATTAAACCATCAGGGGAACACACTCTCCTCACTTATACTGTTCACCTGGTAACATGTCCCGTATATATTAAACCATCAGGGGAACACACTCTCCTCACTTATACTGTTCAACTGGTAACATGTCCCGTGTATATTAAATAATCAGGGCAACACACTCTCCTCACTTATACTGTTCACCTGGTAACATGTCCCGTGTATATTAAACCATCAGGGGAACACACTCTCCTCACTTATACTGTTCACCTGGTGACATGTCCCTTGCGTATTAAACCATCAGGGCAACACACTCTCCTCACTTATACTGTTCACCTGGTAACATGTCCTGTGTTTATTAAACCATCAGGGGAACACACTCTCCTCACTTATACTCTTCACCAGGTAACATGTCCCGTGTATATTAAACCATCAGGGGAAAACACTCTCCTCACTATTCTGTTCACCTGGTAACATGTACCGTGCGTATTAAACAATCAGGGGAAAACACTCTCCTCACTTATACAGTTCATCTGGTAACATGTCCCGTGTGTATTAAACAATCAGGGGAACACACACTCCTCACTTATACTGTTCACCTGGTAACATGTCCTGTGTATATTAAACCATCAGGGGAACACACTCTCTTCACTTATACTGTTCACCTGGTAACATGTCCCATGTATAAGAAACCATCAGGGGAACACACTCTCCTCACTTATACTGTTCACCTGGTAACATGTCTTGTGTATATTAAACCATCAGGGGAACACACTCTCCTCACTTAATCTGTTTACCTGATAACATGTCCTGTGTGTATTAAACCATCAGGGGAACACACTCTCCTCACTTATACTGTTTACCTGGTAACATGTCCTGTGTATATTAAACCATCAGGGGAACAAACTCTGCTCACTTATACTGTTCACCTGATAACATGTCCCGTGTATATTAAACCATCAGGGGAACACACTCTCCTCACTTATACTGTTTACCTGGTAACATGTCCTGTGTGTATTAAACCATCAGGGGAACACACTCTCCTCACTTATACTGTTTACCTGGTAACATGTCCTGTGTATATTAAACCATCAGGGGAACAAACTCTGCTCACTTATACTGTTCACACGGTAACATGTCCTGTGTGCATTAAACCATTTGGGGAACACACTCTCCTCACTTATACTGTTCATATGGTAACATATCCCGTGTGTATTAAACCATCAGGGGAACGCACACTCCTCACTTCTACTCTTCAAATGGTAACATGTCCTGTGTATATTAAACCATCAGGGCAACACACTCTCCTCACTTATACTGTTCACCTGGTAACATGTCCCGTGTATATTAAACCATCAGGGGAACACACTCTCCTCACTTCTACTCTTCAAATGGTAACATGTCCTTTGTATATTAAACCATCAGGGCAACACACTCTCCTCACTTATACTGTTCACCTGGTGACATGTCCCTTGCGTATTAAACCATCAGGGCAACACACTCTCCTCACTTATACTGTTCACCTGGTAACATGTCCCGTGTATATTAAACCATCAGGGGAACACACTCTCCTCACTTATACTGTTCACCTGGTAACATGTCCCGTATATATTAAACCATCAGGGGAACACACTCTCCTCACTTATACTGTTCAACTGGTAACATGTCCCGTGTATATTAAATAATCAGGGCAACACACTCTCCTCACTTATACTGTTCACCTGGTAACATGTCCCGTGTATATTAAACCATCAGGGGAACACACTCTCCTCACTTATACTGTTCACCTGGTGACATGTCCCTTGCGTATTAAACCATCAGGGCAACACACTCTCCTCACTTATACTGTTCACCTGGTAACATGTCCTGTGTTTATTAAACCATCAGGGGAACACACTCTCCTCACTTATACTCTTCACCAGGTAACATGTCCCGTGTATATTAAACCATCAGGGGAAAACACTCTCCTCACTATTCTGTTCACCTGGTAACATGTACCGTGCGTATTAAACAATCAGGGGAAAACACTCTCCTCACTTATACAGTTCATCTGGTAACATGTCCCGTGTGTATTAAACAATCAGGGGAACACATACTCCTCACTTATACTGTTCACCTGGTAACATGTCCTGTGTATATTAAACCATCAGGGGAACACACTCGCTTCACTTATACTGTTCACCTGGTAACATGTCCCATGTATAAGAAACCATCAGGGGAACACACTCTCCTCACTTATACTGTTCACCTGGTAACATGTCCCGTGTGCATTACAAAATCCGGGGAACACACTCTCCTCACTTATACTGTTCATCTGGTAACATGTCCCGTGTGCATTAAACAATCAGGGAACACACTCTCCTCACTTATACTGTTCACCTGGTAACATGTCCCATGCGTATTAATCAATCAGGGGAACACACTCTACTTACTTATACTGTTCACCTGGTAACATGTCCCGTGTGCATTAAACCATCATGGGAAAACACTCTCTTCACTATTCTGTTCACCTGGTAACATGTCCCGTGTGAATTAAACAATCAGGGGAACATACTCTCTTCACTTATACTGTTCACCTGGTAACATGTCCTGTGTATATTAAACCATCAGGGGAACATACTCTCTTCACTTATACTGTTCACCTGGTAACATGTCTTGTGTATATTAAACCATCAGGGGAACACACTCTCCTCACTTATACTGTTTACCTGGTAACATGTCCTGTGTGTATTAAACCATCAGGGGAACACACTCTCCTCACTTATACTGTTTACCTGGTAACATGTCCTGTGTATATTAAACCATCAGGGGAACAAACTCTGCTCACTGATACTGTTCACCTGGTAATATGTCCCGTGTATATTAAACCATCAGGGGAACACACTCTCCTCACTTATACTGTTTACCTGGTAACATGTCCTGTGTGTACTAAACCATCAGGGGAACACACTCTCCTCACTTATACTGTTTACCTGGTAACATGTCCTGTGTATATTAAACCATCAGGGGAACAAACTCTGCTCACTTATACTGTTCACACGGTAACATGTCCTGTGTGCATTAAACCATTTGGGGAACACACTCTCCTCACTTATACTGTTCATTTGGTAACATATCCCGTGTGTATTAAACCATCAGGGGAACACACACTCCTCACTTCTACTCTTCAAATGGTAACATGTCCTGTGTATATTAAACCATCAGGGCAACACACTCTCCTCACTTATACTGTTCACCTGGTAACATGTCCCGTGTATATTAAACCATCAGGGGAACACACTCTCCTCACTTCTACTCTTCAAATGGTAACATGTCCTGTGTATATTAAACCATCAGGGCAACACACTCTCCTCACTTATACTGTTCACCTGGTAACATGTCCCGTGTATATTAAACCATCAGGGGAACACACTCTCCTCACTTATACTGTTCACCTGGTAACATGTCCCGTGTATATTAAACCATCAGGGGAACACCCTCTCCTCACTTATACTGTTCACCTGGTAACATGTCCCGTATATATTAAACCATCAGGGGAACACACTCTCCTCACTTATACTGTTCACCTGGTAACATGTCCCGTGTATATTAAATAATCAGGGCAACACACTCTCCTCACTTATACTGTTCACCTGGTAACATGTCCCGTGTATATTAAACCATCAGGGGAACACACTCTCCTCACTTATACTGTTCACCTGGTGACATGTCCCTTGCGTATTAAACCATCAGGGCAACACACTCTCCTCACTTATACTGTTCACCTGGTAACATGTCCTGTGTTTATTAAACCATCAGGGGAACACACTATCCTCACTTATACTCTTCACCAGGTAACATGTCCCGTGTATATTAAACCATCAGGGGAAAACACTCTCCTCACTATTCTGTTCACCTGGTAACATGTACCGTGCGTATTAAACAATCAGGGGAACACACTCTCCTCACTTATACTGTTCATCTGGTAACATGTCCCGTGTGTATTAAACAATCAGGGGAACACACACTCCTCACTTATACTGTTCACCTGGTAACATGTCCTGTGTATATTAAACCATCAGGGGAACACACTCTCTTCACTTATACTGTTCACCTGGTAACATGTCCCATGTATAAGAAACCAATAGGGGAACACACTCTCCTCACTGATACTGTTCACCTGGTAACATGTCCCGTGTGCATTACATAATCCGAGGAACACACTCTCCTCACTTATACTGTTCATCAGGTAACATGTCCCGTGTGCATTAAACAATCAGGGAACACACTCTCCTCACTTATACTGTTCACCTGGTAACATGTCCCGTGTGCATTAAACCATCATGGGAAAACACTCTCCTCACTATTCTGTTCACCTGGTAACATGTCCCGTGTGAATTAAACAATCACGGGAACACAATCTCCTCACTTATACTGTTCACCTGGTGACATGTCCCGTGTTCATTAAACAATCAGGGGAACACACTCTCCTCACTTGTACTGTTCACCTGGTTTCATGTCCCGTGTTCATTAAACAATCAGGGGAACACACTCTCCTCACTTATACTGTTCACCTGGTGACATGTCCCGTGTTCATTAAACAATCAGGGGAACATACTCTCCTCACTTCTACTCTAGAGCTGGTAACATGTCCCGTGTATATGAAACCATCAGGGGAACACAATCTCCTCACTTATACTCTTCACCTGGTAACATGTCCCGTGTATATTAAGCCATCAGGGGAACACAATCTCCTCACTGATACTGTTCACCTGGTAAAATGTCCCGTGTATATGAAACCATCAGGGGAACACACACTCCTCACTTATACTCTTCACCTGGTGACATGTCCCGTGCGCATAAAACCATCAGGGGAATACACTCTCCTCACTTATACTGTTCACCTGGTGACATGTCCCGCGTGCATTAAACAATCAGGGGAACACACTCTCCTCACTTATACTCTTCATCAGGTAACGTGTCCCGTGTATTTTAAACCATCAAGGGAACACACTCTCCTCACTTATACTGTTCACCTGGTAACATGTCCCAAGTTTATTAAACCATCAGGGGAACACACTCTCCTCACTTATACTGTTCACCTGGTAACATGTCTTGTGTATATTAAACCATCAGGGGAACTCACTCTCCTCACTTATACTGTTCACCTGGTAACATGTCCCGAGCATATTAAGCCATCTGGGGAACACACTCTCCTCACTTATACTTTTCACCTAGTGACATGTCCTGTGAATATTAAACCATCAGGGGAACACACTCTGCTCACTTATACTGTTCACCTGGTGACATGTCCCGCGTATATTAAACCATCAGGGGAACTCACTCTCCTCACTTATTCTGTTCACCTGGTGACATGTCCCATGTGTATTAAACAATCAGGGGAACACACTCTCCTCACTTATACTGTTCATCTGGTAACATGTCCCGTGTGCAATAAACAATCAGGGAACACACTCTCCTCACTTTTACTGTTCACCTGGTAACATGTCCCGTGTGTATTAAACAATCAGGGGAACACACTCTCCTCACTTACACTGTTCACCTGGTGACATGTCCCGTGTGTATTAAACAATCAGGGGAACACACTCTCCTCACTTATACTGTTCACCAGGTGACATGTCCTGTGTATATTAAACCATCAGGGGAACATACTCTCTTCACTTATACTCTTCACCTGGTAACATGTCTTGTGTATATTAAACCATCAGGGGAACACAGTCTCCTCACTTATACTGTTTACCTGGTAACATGTCCCGTGTGCATTAAACAATCAGGGGAACACACTCTCCTCAACTTATACTGTTCACCTGGTAACATGTCCTGTGTATATTAAACCATCAGGGGAACATACTCTCTTCACTTATACTGTTCACCTGGTAACATGTCTTGTGTATATTAAACCATCAGGGGAACACACTCTCCTCACTTATACTGTTTACCTGGTAACATGTCCTGTGTGTATTAAACCATCAGGGGAACACACTCTCCTCACATATACTGTTCACCTGGTAACATGTCCTGTGTGCATTAAACAATCAGGGGAACACAATCTCCTCACTTATACTGTTCACCAGGTGACATGTCCTGTGTATATTAAACCATCAGGGGAACACACTCTCTTCACTTATACTGTTCACCTGGTAACATGTCCCATGTATAAGAAACCAATAGGGGAACACACTCTCCTCACTGATACTGTTCACCTGGTAACATGTCCCGTGTGCATTACATAATCCGAGGAACACACTCTCCTCACTTATACTGTTCATCAGGTAACATGTCCCGTGTGCATTAAACAATCAGGGAACACACTCTCCTCACTTATACTGTTCACCTGGTAACATGTCCCGTGTGCATTAAACCATCATGGGAAAACACTCTCCTCACTATTCTGTTCACCTGGTAACATGTCCCGTGTGAATTAAACAATCACGGGAACACAATCTCCTCACTTATACTGTTCACCTGGTGACATGTCCCGTGTTCATTAAACAATCAGGGGAACACACTCTCCTCACTTATACTGTTCACCTGGTTTCATGTCCCGTGTTCATTAAACAATCAGGGGAACACACTCTCCTCACTTATACTGTTCACCTGGTGACATGTCCCGTGTTCATTAAACAATCAGGGGAACATACTCTCCTCACTTCTACTCTAGAGCTGGTAACATGTCCCGTGTATATGAAACCATCAGGGGAACACAATCTCCTCACTTATACTGTTCACCTGGTAACATGTCCCGTGTATATTAAACCATCAGGGGAACACAATCTCCTCACTGATACTGTTCACATGGTAAAATGTCCCGTGTATATGAAACCATCAGGGGAACACACACTCCTCACTTATACTGTTCACCTGGTGACATGTCCCGCGTGCATTAAACAATCAGGGGAACACACTCTCCTCACTTATACTCTTCATCAGGTAACGTGTCCCGTGTATTTTAAACCATCAAGGGAACACACTCTCCTCACTTATACTGTTCACCTGGTAACATGTCCCAAGTTTATTAAACCATCAGGGGAACACACTCTCCTCACTTATACTGTTCACCTGGTAACATGTCTTGTGTATATTAAACCATCAGGGGAACTCACTCTCCTCACTTATACTGTTCACCTGGTAACATGTCCCGAGCATATTAAGCCATCTGGGGAACACACTCTCCTCACTTATACTTTTCACCTAGTGACATGTCCTGTGAATATTAAACCATCAGGGGAACACACTCTGCTCACTTATACTGTTCACCTGGTGACATGTCCCGCGTATATTAAACCATCAGGGGAACTCACTCTCCTCACTTATTCTGTTCACCTGGTGACATGTCCCATGTGTATTAAACAATCAGGGGAACACACTCTCCTCACTTATACTGTTCATCTGGTAACATGTCCCGTGTGCAATAAACAATCAGGGAACACACTCTCCACACTTTTACTGTTCACCTGGTAACATGTCCCGTGTGTATTAAACAATCAGGGGAACACACTCTCCTCACTTACACTGTTCACCTGGTGACATGTCCCGTGTGTATTAAACAATCAGGGGAACACACTCTCCTCACTTATACTGTTCACCAGGTGACATGTCCTGTGTATATTAAACCATCAGGGGAACATACTCTCTTCACTTATACTCTTCACCTGGTAACATGTCTTGTGTATATTAAACCATCAGGGGAACACAGTCTCCTCACTTATACTGTTTACCTGGTAACATGTCCCGTGTGCATTAAACAATCAGGGGAACACACTCTCCTCACTTATACTGTTCACCTGGTAACATGTCCCGTGTGTATTAAACCATCAGGGGAACACACTCTCCTCACATATACTGTTCACCTGGTAACATGTCCTGTATGCATTAAACAATCAGGGGAACACAATCTCCTCACTTATACTGTTCACCAGGTGACATGTCCTGTGTATATTAAACCATCAGGGGAACATACTCTCTTCACTTATACTGTTCACCTGGTAACATGTCTTGTGTATATTAAACCATCAGGGGAACACTCTCTCCTCACTTATACTGTTTACCTGGTAACATGTCCCGTGTGCATTAAACAATCAGGGGAACACACTCTCCTCACTTATACTGTTCACCTGGTAACATGTCCTATATATATTAAACCATCAGGGGAACATACTCTCTTCACTTATACTGTTCACCTGGTAACATGTCTTGTGTATATTAAACCATCAGGGGAACACACTCTCCTCACTTATACTGTTTACCTGGTAACATGTACTGTGTGTATTAAACCATCAGGGGAACACACTTTCCTCACTTATACTGTTTACCTGGTAACATGTCCTGTGTATATTAAACCATCAGGGGAACAAACTCTGCTCACTTATACTGTTCACCTGGTAACATGTCCCGTGTATATTAAACCATCAGGGGAACACACTCTCCTCACTTATACTGTTTACCTGGTAACATGTCCTGTGTGTATTAAACCATAAGGGGAACACACTCTCCTCACTTATACTGTTTACCTGGTAACATGTCCTGTGTATATGAACCATCAGGGGAACAAACTCTGCTCACTTATACTGTTCACCTGGTAACATGTCCCGTGTATATTAAACCATCAGGGGAACACACTCTCCTCACTTATACTGTTTACCTGGTAACATGTCCTGTGTGTATTAAACCATAAGGGGAACACACTCTCCTCACTTATACTGTTTACCTGGTAACATGTCCTGTGTATATGAACCATCAGGGGAACAAACTCTGCTCACTTATACTGTTCATATGGTAACATATCCCGTGTGTATTAAACCATCAGGGGAACACACACTCCTCACTTCTACTCTTCAAATGGTAACATGTCCTGTGTATATTAAACCATCAGGGCAACACACTCTCCTCACTTATACTGTTCACCTGGTAACATGTCCCGTGCATATTAAACCATCAGGGGAACACACTCTCCTCACTTCTACTCTTCAAATGGTAACATGTCCTGTGTATATTAAACCATCAGGGCAACACACTCTCCTCACTTATACTGTTCACCTGGTAACATGTCCCGTGTCTCTTAAACCATCAGGGGAACACACTCTACACACTTATACTGTTCACCTGGTAACATGTCCCGTATATATTAAACCATCAGGGGAACACACTCTCCTCACTTATACCTTTCACCTGGTAACATGTCCCGTGTATATTAAATAATCAGGGCAACACACTCTCCTCACTTATACTGTTCACCTGGTAACATGTCCCGTTTATATTAAACCATCAGGGGAACACACTCTCCTCTCTTATACTGTTCACCTGGTGACATGTCCCTTGCGTATTAAACCATCAGGGCAACACACTCTCCTCACTTATACTGTTCACCTGGTAACATGTCCCGTGCGCATTAAACCATCAGGGGAAAACACTCTCCTCACTATTCTGTTCACCTGGTAACATGTCCCGTGTGTATTAAACAATCAGGGGAACACAATCTCCTCACTTATACTGTTCACCTAGTAACATGTCCTGTGTATATTAAACAATCAGGGGAACACACTCTCCTCACTTCTGCTCTTCACCTGGTAACATGTCCCGTGTATATTAAATCATCAGGGGAACTCACTCTCCTCACTTATACTGTTCACCTGGTAACATGTCCCGTGCATATTAAGCCATCTGGGGAACACACTCTGCTCACTTATACTCTTCGCCTGGTGACATGTCCCGCGTATATTAAACCATCAGTGGAACACCCTCTCCTCACTTATACTGTTCACCTGATAACATGTCCCGTGTAAGTTAAACCATCATGGGAACTCACTCTCCTCACTTATAGATTTCAACTGGTAACATGTCCCGTGTGCATTAAACATTCAGGGGAACACACTCTCCTCACTTATTCTGTTCACCTGGTGACATGTCCCATGTGTATTAAACAATCAGGGGAACACACTCTCCTCACTTATACTGTTCATCTGGTAACATGTCCCGTGCGTATTAAACAATCAGGGGAACACACTCTCCTCACTTCTACTGTTCACCTGGTAACATGTCCCGTGTATATTAAACCATCAGGGGAACACACTCTCCTCACTTATACTGTTCACCTGGTAACATGTCCCGTGTGTATTAAACAATCAGGGGAACAGACTCTCCTCACTTATACTTTTCACCTGGTGACATGTCCCGTGTGTATTAAACCAGTAGGGGAACACACTCTCCTCACTTATACTGTTCACCTGGTAACATGTCCCGTGTGTATTAAACAATCAGGGGAACAGACTCTCCTCACTTATACTTTTCACCTGGTGACATGTCCCGTGTGTATTAAACTATCAGGGGAACACACTCTCCTCACTTATACTGTTCACCTGGTGACGTGTCCCGTGTGCATTAAACAATCAGGGGAACACACTCCCCTCACTTATACTGTTCACCTGGTGACGTGTCCCGTTTGCATTAAACAATCAGGGGAACACACACTCCTCACTTATACTTTTCACCTGGTAACATGTCCCGTGCGCATTAAACCATCAGGGGAAAACACTCTCCTCACTATTTTGTTCACCTGGTAACATGTCCCGTGTATATTAAACCATCAGGGCAACAAACTCTCCTCACTTATACTGTTCACCTGGTAACATGTCCCGTGTATATTAAACCATCAGGGGAACACACTCTCCTTACTTCTACTGTTCACCTGGTGACATGTCCCATGTATATTAAACCATCAGGGGAACACACTCTCCTCACTTATACTGTTCACCTGGTAACATGTCCCGTGTATGTTAAACAATCAGGGGAACACAATCTCCTCACTTTTACTGTTCACCTGGTAAAATGTCCCGTGTATGTTAAACCATCAGGGGAACACACTCTCCTCACTTATACTCTTCACCTGGTGACATATCCCGTGTGCATTAAACCATCAGGGGAACACACTCTCCTCACTTATACTCTTCATCAGGTAACGTGTCCCGTGTATATTAAACCATCAGGGGAACACACTCTCCTCACTTATACTGTTCACCTGGTAACATGTCCTGTGTATATTAAACCATCAGGGGAACACACTCTCCTCACTTATACTGTTTACCTGGTAACATGTCTCGTGTATATTAAGCCATCAGGGGAACTCACTCTCCTCCCTTATACTGTTCACCTGGTAACATGTCCAGTTTATATTAAATCATCAGGTCAACACACTCTCCTCACATATACTGTTCACCTGGTAACATGTCTCGTGTATATTAAGCCATCAGGGGAACTCACTCTCCTCACTTATACTGTTCACCTGGTAACATGTCCCGTGCATATTAAGCCATCTGGGGAACACACTCTCCTCACTTATACTTTTCACCTAGTAACATGTCCTGTGTATATTAAACCATCAGGGGAACACACTCTCCTCACTTATACTCTTCACCAGGTAACATGTCCTGTGAATATTAAACCATCAGGGCAACACACTCTCCTCACTTATACTGTTCACCTGGTAACATGTCCCGTGTGAGTTAAACCATCATGGGAACTCACTCTCCTCACTTATAGGTTTCACCTGGTAACATGTCCCGTGTGCATTTAACAATCAGGGGAACACACTCTCCTCACTTATTCTGTTCACCTGGTAACATGTCCCGTGTGAGTTAAACCATCATGGGAACTCACTCTCCTCACTTATAGGTTTCACCTGGTAACATGTCCCGTGTGCATTTAACAATCAGGGGAACACACTCTCCTCACTTATTCTGTTCACCTGGTGACATGTCCCGTGTGTATTAAACAATCAGGGGAACACACTCTCCTCACTTATACTGTTCACCTGGTAACATGTCCCATGTAAGTCAAACCATCATGGGAACTCACTCTCCTCACTTATTCTGTTCACCTGGTGACATGTCCCATGTGTATTAAACAATCAGGGGAACACACTCTCCTCACTTATACTGTTCATCTGGTAACATGTCCCGTGTGCATTAAACAATCAGGGAACACACTCTCCTCACTTATACTGTTCACCTGGTAACATGTCCCGTGTGTATTAAACAATCAGGGGAACACACTCTCCTCACTTACACAGTTCACCTGGTGACATGTCCTGTGTGCATTAAACAATCAGGGGAACACAATCTCCTCACTTATACTGTTTACCTGGTAACATGTCCTGTGTATATTAAACCATCAGGGGAACAAACTCTGCTCTCTTATACTGTTCACCTGGTAACATGTCCCGTGTATATTAAACCATCAGGGGAACACACTCTCCTCACTGATACTGTTTACCTGGTAACATGTCCTGTGTGTATTAAACCATCAGGGGAACACACTCTCCTCACTTATACTGTTTACCTGGTAACATGTCCTGTCTATATTAAACCATCAGGGGAACAAACTCTGCTCACTTATACTGTTCACACGGTAACATGCCCTGTGTGCATTAAACCATTTGGGGAACACACTCTCCTCACTTATACTGTTCATATGGTAACATATCCCGTGTGTATTAAACCATCAGGGGAACACACACTCCTCACTTCTACTCTTCAAATGGTAATATGTCCTGTGTATATTAAACCATCAGGGCAACACACTCTCCTCACTTATACTGTTCACCTGGTAACATGTCCCGTGTATATTAAACCATCAGGGGAACACACTCTCCTCACTTCTACTCTTCAAATGGTAACATGTCCTGTGTATATTAAACCATCAGGGCAACACACTCTCCTCACTTATACTGTTCACCTGGTAACATGTCCCGTGTATATTAAACCATCAGGGGAACACACTCTCCTCACTTATACTGTTCACCTGGTAACTTGTCCCGTGTATATTAAACCATCAGGGGAATACACTCTCCTCACTTAAACTGTTCACCTGGTAACATGTCCCGTATATATTAAACCATCAGGGGAACACACTCTCCTCACTTATACTGTTCACCTGGTAACATGTCCCGTGTATATTAAATAATCAGGGCAACACACTCTCCTCACTTATACTGTTCACCTGGTAACATGTCCCGTGTATATTAAACCATCAGGGGAACACACTCTCCTCACTTATACTGTTCACCTGGTGACATGTCCCTTGCGTATTAAACCATCAGGGCAACACACTCTCCTCACTTATACTGTTCACCTGGTAACATGTCCTGTGTTTATTAAACCATCAGGGGAACACACTATCCTCACTTATACTCTTCACCAGGTAACATGTCCCGTGTATATTAAACCATCAGGGGAAAACACTCTCCTCACTATTCTGTTCACCTGGTAACATGTACCGTGCGTATTAAACAATCAGGGGAACACACTCTCCTCACTTATACTGTTCATCTGGTAACATGTCCCGTGTGTATTAAACAATCAGGGGAACACACACTCCTCACTTATACTGTTCACCTGGTAACATGTCCTGTGTATATTAAACCATCAGGGGAACACACTCGCTTCACTTATACTGTTCACCTGGTAACATGTCCCATGTATAAGAAACCAATAGGGGAACACAATCTCCTCACTGATACTGTTCACCTGGTAACATGTCCCGTGTGCATTACATAATCCGAGGAACACACTCTCCTCACTTATACTGTTCATCAGGTAACATGTCCCGTGTGCATTAAACAATCAGGGAACACACTCTCCTCACTTATACTGTTCACCTGGTAACATGTCCCGTGTGCATTAAACCATCATGGGAAAACACTCTCCTCACTATTCTGTTCACCTGGTAACATGTCCCGTGTGAATTAAACAATCACGGGAACACAATCTCCTCACTTATACTGTTCACCTGGTGACATGTCCCGTGTTCATTAAACAATCAGGGGAACACACTCTCCTCACTTATACTGTTCACCTGGTTTCATGTCCCGTGTTCATTAAACAATCAGGGGAACACACTCTCCTCACTTATACTGTTCACCTGGTGACATGTCCCGTGTTCATTAAACAATCAGGGGAACATACTCTCCTCACTTCTACTCTAGAGCTGGTAACATGTCCCGTGTATATGAAACCATCAGGGGAACACAATCTCCTCACTTATACTGTTCACCTGGTAACATGTCCCGTGTATATTAAACCATCAGGGGAACACAATCTCCTCACTGATACTGTTCACCTGGTAAAATGTCCCGTGTATATGAAACCATCAGGGGAACACACACTCCTCACTTATACTCTTCACCTGGTGACATGTCCCGTGCGCATAAAACCATCAGGGGAATACACTCTCCTCACTTATACTGTTCACCTGGTGACATGTCCCGCGTGCATTAAACAATCAGGGGAACACACTCTCCTCACTTATACTCTTCATCAGGTAACGTGTCCCGTGTATTTTAAACCATCAAGGGAACACACTCTCCTCACTTATACTGTTCACCTGGTAACATGTCCCAAGTTTATTAAACCATCAGGGGAACACACTCTCCTCACTTATACTGTTCACCTGGTATCATGTCTTGTGTATATTAAACCATCAGGGGAACTCACTCTCCTCACTTATACTGTTCACCTGGTAACATGTCCCGAGCATATTAAGCCATCTGGGGAACACACTCTCCTCACTTATACTTTTCACCTAGTGACATGTCCTGTGAATATTAAACCATCAGGGGAACACACTCTGCTCACTTATACTGTTCACCTGGTGACATGTCCCGCGTATATTAAACCATCAGGGGAACTCACTCTCCTCACTTATTCTGTTCACCTGGTGACATGTCCCATGTGTATTAAACAATCAGGGGAACACACTCTCCTCACTTATACTGTTCATCTGGTAACATGTCCCGTGTGCAATAAACAATCAGGGAACACACCCTCCTCACTTTTACTGTTCACCTGGTAACATGTCCCGTGTGTATTAAACAATCAGGGGAACACACTCTCCTCACTTACACTGTTCACCTGGTGACATGTCCCGTGTGTATTAAACAATCAGGGGAACACACTCTCCTCACTTATACTGTTCACCAGGTGACATGTCCTGTGTATATTAAACCATCAGGGGAACATACTCTCTTCACTTATACTCTTCACCTGGTAACATGTCTTGTGTATATTAAACCATCAGGGGAACACAGTCTCCTCACTTATACTGTTTACCTGGTAACATGTCCCGTGTGCATTAAACAATCAGGGGAACACACTCTCCTCACTTATACTGTTCACCTGGTAACATGTCCTGTGTATATTAAACCATCAGGGGAACATACTCTCTTCACTTATACTGTTCACCTGGTAACATGTCTGGTGTATATTAAACCATCAGGGGAACACACTCTCCTCACTTATACTGTTTACCTGGTAACATGTCCTGTGTGTATTAAACCATCAGGGGAACACACTCTCCTCACATATACTGTTCACCTGGTAACATGTCCTGTGTGCATTAAACAATCAGGGGAACACAATCTCCTCACTTATACTGTTCACCAGGTGACATGTCCTGTGTATATTAAACCATCAGGGGAACATACTCTCTTCACTTATACTGTTCACCTGGTAACATGTCTTGTGTATATTAAACCATCAGGGGAACACTCTCTCCTCACTTATACTGTTTACCTGGTAACATGTCCCGTGTGCATTAAACAATCAGGGGAACACACTCTCCTCACTTATACTGTTCACCTGGTAACATGTCCTATGTATATTAAACCATCAGGGGAACATACTCTCTTCACTTATACTGTTCACCTGGTAACATGTCTTGTGTATATTAAACCATCAGGGGAACACAGTCTCCTCACTTATACTGTTTACCTGGTAACATGTCCCGTGTGCATTAAACAATCAGGGGAACAAACTCTGCTCACTTATACTGTTCACCTGGTAACATGTCCCGTGTATATTAAACCATCAGGGGAACACACTCTCCTCACTTATACTGTTTACCTGGTAACATGTCCTGTGTGTATTAAACCATAAGGGGAACACACTCTCCTCACTTATACTGCTTACCTGGTAACATGTCCTGTGTATATGAACCATCAGGGGAACAAACTCTGCTCACTTATACTGTTCACCTGGTAACATGTCCCGCGTATATTAAACCATCAGGGGAACACACTCTCCTCACTTATACTGTTTACCTGGTAACATGTCCTGTGTGCATTAAACAATCAGGGGAACACACACTCCTCACTTCTACTCTTCAAATGGTAACATGTCCTGTGTATATTAAACCATCAGGGCAACACACTCTCCTCACTTATACTGTTCACCTGGTAACATGTCCCGTGCATATTAAACCATCAGGGGAACACACTCTCCTCACTTCTACTCTTCAAATGGTAACATGTCCTGTGTATATTAAACCATCAGGGCAACACACTCTCCTCACTTATACTGTTCACCTGGTAACATGTCCCGTGTCTCTTAAACCATCAGGGGTACACACTCTCCACACTTATACTGTTCACCTGGTAACATGTCCCGTATATATTAAACCATCAGGGGAACACACTCTCCTCACTTATACTGTTCACCTGGTAACATGTCCCGTGTATATTAAATAATCAGGGCAACACACTCTCCTCACTTATACTGTTCACCTGGTAACATGTCCCGTTTATATTAAACCATCAGGGGAACACACTCTCCTCTCTTATACTGTTCACCTGGTGACATGTCCCTTGCGTATTAAACCATCAGGGCAACACACTCTCCTCACTTATACTGTTCACCTGGTAACATGTCCCGTGCGCATTAAACCATCAGGGGAAAACACTCTCCTCACTATTCTGTTCACCTGGTAACATGTCCCGTGTGTATTAAACAATCAGGGGAACACAATCTCCTCACATATACTGTTCACCTAGTAACATGTCCTGTGTATATTAAACAATCAGGGGAACACACTCTCCTCACTTCTGCTCTTCACCTGGTAACATGTCCCGTGTATATTAAATCATCAGGGGAACTCACTCTCCTCACTTATACTGTTCACCTGGTAACATGTCCCGTGCATATTAAGCCATCTGGGGAACACACTCTGCTCACTTATACTCTTCGCCTGGTGACATGTCCCGCGTATATTAAACCATCAGTGGAACACCCTCTCCTCACTTATACTGTTCACCTGATAACATGTCCCGTGTAAGTTAAACCATCATGGGAACTCACTCTCCTCACTTATAGATTTCAACTGGTAACATGTCCCGTGTGCATTAAACATTCAGGGGAACACACTCTCCTCACTTATTCTGTTCACCTGGTGACATGTCCCATGTGTATTAAACAATCAGGGGAACACACTCTCCTCACATATACTGTTCATCTGGTAACATGTCCCGTGCGTATTAAACAATCAGGGGAACACACTCTCCTCACTTCTACTGTTCACCTGGTAACATGTCCCGTGTATATTAAACCATCAGGGGAACACACTCTCCTCACTTATACTGTTCACCTGGTAACATGTCCCGTGTGTATTAAACAATCAGGGGAACAGACTCTCCTCACTTATACTTTTCACCTGGTGACATGTCCCGTGTGTATTAAACCAGTAGGGGAACACACTCTCCTCACTTATACTGTTCACCTGGTAACATGTCCCGTGTGTATTAAACAATCAGGGGAACAGACTCTCCTCACTTATACTTTTCACCTGGTGACATGTCCCGTGTGTATTAAACTATCAGGGGAACACACTCTCCTCACTTATACTGTTCACCTGGTGACGTGTCCCGTGTGCATTAAACAATCAGGGGAACACACTCCCCTCACTTATACTGTTCACCTGGTGACGTGTCCCGTTTGCATTAAACAATCAGGGGAACACACACTCCTCACTTATACTTTTCACCTGGTAACATGTCCCGTGCGCATTAAACCATCAGGGGAAAACACTCTCCTCACTATTCTGTTCACCTGGTAACATGTCCCGTGTATATTAAACCATCAGTGCAACAAACTCTCCTCACTTATACTGTTCACCTGGTAACATGTCCCGTGTATATTAAACCATCAGGGGAACACACTCTCCTTACTTCTACTGTTCACCTGGTGACATGTCCCATGTATATTAAACCATCAGGGGAACACACTCTCCTCACTTATACTGTTCACCTGGTAACATGTCCCGTGTATGTTAAACAATCAGGGGAACACAATCTCCTCACTTTTACTGTTCACCTGGTAAAATGTCCCGTGTATGTTAAACCATCAGGGGAACACACTCTCCTCACTTATACTCTTCACCTGGTGACATATCCCGTGTGCATTAAACCATCAGGGGAACACACTCTCCTCACTTATACTGTTTACCTGGTAACATGTCTCGTGTATATTAAGCCATCAGGGGAACTCACTCTCCTCACTTATACTCTTCACCAGGTAACATGTCCTGTGAATATTAAACCATCAGGGCAACACACTCTCCTCACTTATACTGTTCACCTGGTGACATTTCCCACGTATATTAAACCATCAGTGGAACACGCTCTCCTCACTTATACTGTTCACCTGGTAACATGTCCAGTTTATATTAAATCATCAGGTCAACACACTCTCCTCACATATACTGTTCACCTGGTAACATGTCTCGTGTATATTAAGCCATCAGGGGAACTCACTCTCCTCACTTATACTGTTCACCTGGTAACATGTCCCGTGCATATTAAGCCATCTGGGGAACACACTCTCCTCACTTATACTTTTCACCTAGTAACATGTCCTGTGTATATTAAACCATCAGGGGAACACACTCTCCTCACTTATACTCTTCACCAGGTAACATGTCCTGTGAATATTAAACCATCAGGGCAACACACTCTCCTCACTTATACTGTTCACCTGGTGACATTTCCCACGTATATTAAACCATCAGTGGAACACGCTCTCCTCACTTATACTGTTCACCTGGTAACATGTCCCGTGTGAGTTAAACCATCATGGGAACTCACTCTCCTCACTTATAGATTTCACCTGGTAACATGTCCCGTGTGCATTTAACAATCAGGGGAACACACTCTCCTCACTTATTCTGTTCACCTGGTGACATGTCCCGTGTGTATTAAACAATCAGGGGAACACACTCTCCTCACTTATACTGTTCACCTGGTAACATGTCCCATGTAAGTCAAACCATCATGGGAACTCACTCTCCTCACTTATTCTGTTCACCTGGTGACATGTCCCATGTGTATTAAACAATCAGGGGAACACACTCTCCTCACTTATACTGTTCATCTGGTAACATGTCCCGTGTGCATTAAACAATCAGGGAACACACTCTCCTCACTTATACTGTTCACCTGGTAACATGTCCCGTGTGTATTAAACAATCAGGGGAACACACTCTCCTCACTTACACAGTTCACCTGGTGACATGTCCTGTGTGCATTAAACAATCAGGGGAACACAATCTCCTCACTTATACTGTTTACCTGGTAACATGTCCTGTGTATATTAAACCATCAGGGGAACAAACTCTGCTCACTTATACTGTTCACCTGGTAACATGTCCCGTGTATATTAAACCATCAGGGGAACACACTCTCCTCACTGATACTGTTTACCTGGTAACATGTCCTGTGTGTATTAAACCATCAGGGGAACACACTCTCCTCACTTATACTGTTTACCTGGTAACATGTCCTGTGTATATTAAACCATCAGGGGAACAAACTCAGCTCACTTATACTGTTCACACGGTAACATGCCCTGTGTGCATTAAACCATTTGGGGAACACACTCTCCTCACTTATACTGTTCATATGGTAACATATCCCGTGTGTATTAAACCATCAGGGGAACACACACTCCTCACTTCTACGCTTCAAATGGTAATATGTCCTGTGTATATTAAACCATCAGGGCAACACACTCTCCTCACTTATACTGTTCACCTGGTAACATGTCCCGTGTATATTAAACCATCAGGGGAACACACTCTCCTCACTTCTACTCTTCAAATGGTAACATGTCCTGTGTATATTAAACCATCAGGGCAACACACTCTCCTCACTTATACTGTTCACCTGGTAACATGTCCCGTGTATATTAAACCATCAGGGGAACACACTCTCCTCACTTATACTGTTCACCTGGTAACTTGTCCCGTGTATATTAAACCATCAGGGGAATACACTCTCCTCACTTAAACTGTTCACCTGGTAACATGTCCCGTATATATTAAACAATCAGGGGAACACACTCTCCTCACTTATACTGTTCACCTGGTAACATGTCCCTTGTATATTAAATAATCAGGGCAACACACTCTCCTCACTTATACTGTTCACCTGGTAACATGTCCCGTGTGTATTAAACCATCAGGGGAACACACTCTCCTCACTTATACTGTTCACCTGGTGACATGTCCCATGCGTATTAAACCATCAGGGCAACACACTCTCCTCACTTATACTGTTCACCTGGTAACATGTCCCGTGCGCATTAAACCATCAGGGGAAAACACTCTCCTCACTATTCTGTTCACCTGGTAACATGTCCCGTGTATATTAAACAATCAGGGGAACACACTCCCCTCACTTCTACTGTTCACCTGGTGACGTGTCCCGTTTGCATTAAACCATCAGGGCAACACACTCTCCTCACTTATACTGTTCACCTGGTAACATGTCCCGTGCGCATTAAACAATCAGGGGAACACAATCTCCTCACTTATACTGTTCACCTGGTAACATGTCCTGTGTATATTAAACAATCAGGGGAACACACTCTCCTCACTTCTGCTCTTCACCTGGTAACATGTCCCGTGTATATTAAATCATCAGGGGAACTCACTCTCCTCACTTATACTGTTCACCTGGTAACATGTCCCGTGCATATTAAGCCATCTGGGGAACACACTCTCTTCACTTATACTTTTCACCAGGTAACATGTCCTGTGAATTATTAAACTATCAGGGGAAAACACTCTCCTCACTTATACTGTTCACCTGGTGACATGTCCCGTGTATATTAAACCATCAGGAGAACACACTTTGCTCACTTATACTCTTCGCCTGGTGACATGTCCCGTGTATATTAAACCATCAGTGGAACACCCTCTCCTCACTTATACTGTTCACCTTGTAACATGTCCCGTGTAAGTTAAACCATCATGGGAACTCACTCTCCTCACTTATAGATTTCAACTGGTAACATGTCCCGTGTGCATTAAACAATCAGGGGAACACACTCTCCTCACTTATTCTGTTCACCTGTTGACATGTCCCATGTGTATTAAACAATCAGGGGAACACACTCTCCTCACTTATACTGTTCACCTGGTAACATGTCCCGTGCGTATTAAACAATCAGGGGACCACACTCTCCTCACTTCTACTGTTCACCTGGTAACATGTCCCGTGTATATTAAACCATCAGGGGAACACACTCTCCTCACTTATACTGTTCACCTGGTAACATGTCCCGTGTGTATTAAACAATCAGGGGAACACACTCTCCTCACTTATACTTTTCACCTGGTGACATGTCCCGTGTGTATTAAACAATCAGGCGAACACACTCTCCTCACTTATACTGTTCACCTGGTGACGTGTCCCGTGTGCATTAAACAATCAGGGGAACACACTCCCCTCACTTCTACTGTTCACCTGGTGACGTGTCCCGTTTGCATTAAACAATCAGGGGAACACACTCTCCTCACTTATACTTTTCACCTGGGAACATGTCCCGTGTATATTAAACCATCAGGGCAACAAATCTCCTCACTTATACTGTTCACCTGATAACATGTACCGTGTATATTAAACCATCAGGGGAACACACTCTCCTTACTTCTACTGTTCACCTGGTGACATGTCCCGTGTATATTAAACCATCAGGGGAAAACACTCTCCTCACTATTCTGTTCAGCTGGCAACATGTCCCGTGTATATTAAACCATCAGGGGAACACACTCTCCTTACTTCTACTGTTCACCTGGTGACATGTCCCTTGTATATTAAACCATCAGGGGAACACACTGTCCTCACTTACACTGTTCACCTGGTAACATGTCCCGTGTATGTTAAACAATCAGGGGAACACAATCTCCTCACTTTTACTGTTCACCTGGTAAAATGTCCCGTGTATGTTAAACCATCAGGTGAACACACTCTCCTCACTTATACGCTTCACCTGGTGACATATCCCGTGTGCATTAAACAATCAGGGGAACACACTCTCCTCACTTATGCTCTTCACCTGGTAACATGTCCAGTTTACATTAAATCATCAGGTCAACACACTCTCCTCACTTATACTTTTCACCTAGTAACATGTCCTGTGTATATTAAACCATCAGGGGAACACACTCGCCTCACTTATACTCTTCACCAGGTAACATGTCCTGTGAATATTAAACCATCAGGGGAACACACTCTCCTCACTTATACTGTTCACCTGGTGACATGTCCCACCTATATTAAACCATCAGTGGAACACTCTCTCCTCACTTATACTGTTCACCTGGTAACATGTCCCGTGTGAGTTAAACCATCATGGGAACTCACTCTCCTCTCTTATAGATTTCACCTGGTAACATGTCCCGTGTGCATTTAACAATCAGGGGAACACACTCTCCTCACTTATTCTGTTCACCTGGTGACATGTCCCGTGTGTATTAAACAATCAGGGGAACACACTCTCCTCACTTATACTGTTCATCTGGTAACATGTCCCGTGCGTATTAAACAATCAGGGGAACACTTTCTCCTCACTTATACTGTTCACCAGGTAACATGTCCCGTGTGTATTAAACAATCAGGGGAACACACTGCCCTCACTTATACTGTTCACCTGGTAACATGTCCCGTGTGTATTAAACAATCAGGGGAACACACTCTCCTCACTATTCTGTTCACCTGGTAACATGTCCCGTGTGTATTAAACAATCAGGGGAACAGACTCTCCTCACTATTCTGTTCACCTGGTAACATGTCCCGTGTGTATTAAACCATCAGGGGAACACACTCTCCTAACTTATACTGTTCATCTGGTAACATGTCCCGTGTATATTAAATCATCAGGGGAACACACTGACCTCACTTATACTGTTCACCTGGTAACATGTCCCGTGCGCATTAAACCATCAGGGGAAAACATTCTCCTCACTATTTTGTTCACCTGGTAACATGTCCCGTGTGTGTTAAACAATCAGGGGAACACACTCTCCTCACTTATACTGTTCACCTGGTAACATGTCCCATGTATATGAAACCATCAGGGGAACACACTCTCCTCACTTCTACTGTTCACCTGGTAACATGTCCCGTGTGCATTAAAAAATCAGGGGAACACACTCTCCTCACTTATACTGTTCATCTGGCAACATGTCCCGTGTATATTAAACCATCAGGGGAACACACTCTCCTCACTTATACTGTTCATCTGGTAACATGTCCCGTGTATATTAAATCATCAGGGGAACACACTCTCCTCACTTATACTGTTCATCTGGTAACATGTCCCGTGTATATTAAATCATCAGGGGAACACACTCACCTCACTTATACTGTTCACCTGGTGACATGTCCCGTGCGTATTAAACAATCAGGGGAACACACTCTCCTCACTTGTACTTTTCACCTAGTGACATGTCCTGTGTATATTAAACCATCAGGGGAACGCACTCTCCTCACTTATACTGTTCACCTGGTAACATGTCCTGTGCATATTCAGCCATCTGGGGAACACACTCTCCTCACTTATACTCTTCACCAGGTAACATGTCCTGTGAATATTAAACCATCAGGGGAACACACTCTCCTCACTTATACTGTTCACCTGGTAACATGTCCTGTGCATATTCAGCCATCTGGGGAACACACTCTCCTCACTTGTACTGTTCACCTGGTAACATGTCCCGTGTATATTAAATAATCAGGGCAACACACTCTCCTCACTTATACTGTTCACCTGGTAACATGTCCAGTTTATATTAAATCATCAGGTCAACACACTCTCCTCACATATACTGTTCACCTGGTAACATGTCTCGTGTATATTAAACTATCAGGGGAACACACTCTCCTCACTTGTACTGTTCACCTGGTAACATGTCCCGTGCATATTAAGCCATCTGGGGAACACACTCTCCTCACTTATACTTTTCACCTAGTAACATGTCCTGTGTATATTAAACCATCAGGGGAACACACTCTCCTCACTTATACTGTTCACCTGGTAACATGTCCCGTGCGCATTAAACCATCAGGGGAAAACATTCTCCTCACTATTTTGTTCGCCTGGTAACATGTCCCGTGTGTATTAAACAATCAGGGGAACACACTCTCCTCACTTATACTGTTCACCTGGTAACATGTCCCGTGCGCATTAAACCATCAGGGGAAAACATTCTCCTCACTATTTTGTTCACCTGGTAACATGTCCCGTGTGTATTAAACAATCAGGGGAACACACTCTCCTCACTTATACTGTTCACCTGGTAACATGTCCCATGTATATGAAACCATCAGGGGAACACACTCTCCTCACTTCTACTGTTCACCTGGTAACATGTCCCGTGTGCATTAAAAAATCAGGGGAACACACTCTCCTCACTTATACTGTTCATCTGGCAACATGTCCCGTGTATATTAAACCATCAGGGGAACACACTCTCCTCACTTATACTGTTCATCTGGTAACATGTCCCGTGTATATTAAATCATCAGGGGAACACACTCTCCTCACTTATACTGTTCATCTGGTAACATGTCCCGTGTATATTAAATCATCAGGGGAACACACTCACCTCACTTATACTGTTCACCTGGTGACATGTCCCGTGCGTATTAAACAATCAGGGGAACACACTCTCCTCACTTGTACTTTTCACCTAGTGACATGTCCTGTGTATATTAAACCATCAGGGGAACGCACTCTCCTCACTTATACTGTTCACCTGGTAACATGTCCTGTGCATATTCAGCCATCTGGGGAACACACTCTCCTCACTTATACTCTTCACCAGGTAACATGTCCTGTGAATATTAAACCATCAGGGGAACACACTCTCCTCACTTATACTGTTCACCTGGTAACATGTCCTGTGCATATTCAGCCATCTGGGGAACACACTCTCCTCACTTGTACTGTTCACCTGGTAACATGTCCCGTGTATATTAAATAATCAGGGCAACACACTCTCCTCACTTATACTGTTCACCTGGTAACATGTCCAGTTTATATTAAATCATCAGGTCAACACACTCTCCTCACATATACTGTTCACCTGGTAACATGTCTCGTGTATATTAAACTATCAGGGGAACACACTCTCCTCACTTGTACTGTTCACCTGGTAACATGTCCCGTGCATATTAAGCCATCTGGGGAACACACTCTCCTCACTTATACTTTTCACCTAGTAACATGTCCTGTGTATATTAAACCATCAGGGGAACACACTCTCCTCACTTATACTGTTCATCTGGTGACATGTCCCACGTATACTAAACCATCAGTGGAACACTCTCTCCTCACTTATACTGTTCACCTGGTAACATGTCCCGTGTGAGTTAAACCATCAGGGGAACTCACTCTCCTCTCTTATAGATTTCACCTGGTAACATGTCCCGTGTGCATTTAACAATCAGGGGAACACACTCTCCTCACTTATTCTGTTCACCTGGTGACATGTCCCGTGTGTATTAAACAATCAGGGGAACACACTCTCCTCACTTATACTGTTCATCTGGTAACATGTCCCGTGTATATTAAATCATCAGGGGAACACACTCACCTCACTTATACTGTTCACCTGGTGACATGTCCCGTGCGTATTAAACAATCAGGGGAACACACTCTCCTCACTTGTACTTTTCACCTAGTGACATGTCCAGTGTATATTAAACCATCAGGGGAACACACTCTCCTCACTTATACTCTTCACCAGGTAACATGTCCTGTGAATATTAAACCATCAGGGGAACACACTCTCCTCACTTATACTGTTCACCTGGTAACATGTCCTGTGCATATTCAGCCATCTGGGGAACACACTCTCCTCACTTATACTCTTCACCAGGTAACATGTCCTGTGAATATTAAACCATCAGGGGAACACACTCTCCTCACTTATACTGTTCACCTGGTAACATGTCCTGTGTCTATTAAACCATCAGGGGAACACACTCTCCTCACTTATACTGTTTACCTGGTAACATACCCTGTGTATGTTAAACCATCAGGGGCACACACTCTCCTCACTTATACTCTTCACCTGGGAACATGTCCCGTGTGTATTAAACCATGAGGGGAACACACTCTCCTCACTTATACTGTTCACCTGGTAACATGTCCCGTGTATATTAAACCATGAGGGGAACACACTCTCCTCACTTATACTGTTCACCTGGTAACATGTCCCGTGTATATTAAACCATCAGGGGAACACACTCTCCTCACTTCTACTGTTCACCTGGTGACATGTCCCGTGTATATTAAACCATCAGGGGAACACACTCTCCTCACTTCTACTGTTCACCTGGTAACATATCTCGTGTGCATTAAAAAATCAGGGGAACACACTCTCCTCACTTATACTGTTCATCTGGTAACATGTCCCGTGTATATTAAACCATCAGGGGAACACACTCTCCTCACTTATACTGTTCACCTGGTAACATGTCCCGTGTATATTAAACCATCAGGGGAACACACTCACCTCACTTATACTGTTCACCTGGTGACATGTCCCGTGCGTATTAAACAATCAGGGGAACACACTCTCCTCACTTATACTTTTCACCTAGTGACATGTCCTGTGTATATTAAACCATCAGGGGAACACACTCTCCTCACTTATACTGTTCAACTGGTAACATGTCCTGTGCATATTCAGCCATCTGGGGAACACACTCTCCTCACTTATACTCTTCACCAGGTAACATGTCCTGTGAATATTAAACCATCAGGGGAACACACTCTCCTCACATATACTGTTCACCTGGTGACATGTCCCGTGTGCATTAAACCATCATTGGAAAACACTCTCCTCACTATTCTGTTCACCTGGGAACATGTCCCGTGTGAATTAAACAATCAGGGGAACACACTCTGCTCACTTATACTGTTCACCTGGTAACATGTCCTGTGTATATTAAACCATCAGGGGAACACACTCTCCTCACTTATACTGTTTACCTGGTAACATATCCTGTATATGTTAAACCATCAGGGGCACACACTCTCCTCACTTATACTCTTCACCTGGTAACCTGTCCTGTGTGTCATAAACCGTTAGGGGAACACACTCTCCTCACTTATACTGTTCACCTGGTAAAATGTCCCGTGCATGTTAAACCATCAGGGGAACACACTCTCCTCACAGAAACTGTTCACCTGCTAACATGTCTCGTGTATATTAAACCATCAGGGCAACACACTCTCCTCACTTATACTGTTCATCTGGTAACATGTCCCGTGTGCATTAAACAATCAGGGGAACACACTCTCCTCAATTATACTGTTCACCTGGTAACATGTACCGTGTGTATTAAACCATCAGGGGAACACACTCTCCTCACTCATACTGTTCACCTGGTAACATGTCCCGTGTGCATTAAACAATCAGGGGAACACACTCTCCTCACTTATAATGTTCACCTGGTGACATGTCCCGTGCGTATAAAACAATCAGGGGAACACACTCTCCTCACTTATACTGTTCACCTGGTGACGTGTCCAGTGTGCATTAAACAATCAGGGGAACACACTCTCCTCACTTATACTGTTCACCTGGTGACGTGTCCCGTGTATATTAAACCATCAGGGGAACACACTCTCCTCACTTATACTGTTCACCTGGTGACGTGTCCCGTGTATATTAAACCATCAGGGGAACACACTCTCTTCACTTATACTGTTCACCTGGTGACATGTCCCGTGTCTATTAAACAATCAGGGGAACACACTCTCCTCACTATACTGGTCACCTGGTAACATGTCCCGTGCGCATTAAACCATCAGGGGAAAACACTCTCCTCACTATTCTGTTCACCTGGTAACATGTCCCGTGTGTATAAAACAATCAGGGGAACACACTCTCCTCACTTATACTGTTCACCTGGTGACGTGCCCAGTGTGCATTAAACAATCAGGGGAACACACTCTCCTCACTTATACTGTTCACCTGGTAACATGTCCCGTGTATATTAAACAATCAGGGGAACACACTCTCCTCACTTATACTGTTCACCTGGTAACATGTCCCGTGCGCATTAAACCATCAGGGGAAAACACTCTCCTCACTATTCTGTTCACCTGGTAACATGTCCTGTGTGCGTTAAAAAATCAGGGGAACACACTCTCCTCACTTATACTGTTCATCTGGTGATGTGACCAGTGTGTATTAAACCATCAGGGGAACACACTCTCCTCACTTCTACTCTTCACCTGGTAACATGTCCTGTGTATATTAAACCATCAGGGCAACACACTCTCCTCACATATACTGTTCACCTGGTAACATGTCCCGTGTATATTAAACCATCAGGGGAACACACTCTCCTCTCTTGTACTCTTCACCTGGTAACATGTCCTGTGTGTATTAAACCATCAGGGGAACACACTCTCCTCACTTATACTGTTCACCTTGTGACATGTCCCGTGTGCATTAAACCATCATGGGAAAACACTCTCCTCACTATTCTGTTCACCTGGTAACATGTCCCGTGTGAATATAACAATCAGGGGAACACACTCTCCTCACTTATACTGTTCACCTGGTAACATCTCCTGTGTATATTAAACCATCAGGGAAACACACTCTCCTCACTTATACTGTTTACCTGGTAACATATCCAGTGTAGGTTAAACCATCAGGGGCACACACTCTCCTCAGTTATACTGTTCACCTGGTGACATGTCCCGTGTGTATTAAACAATCAGGGGAACACACTCTCCTCACTTATACTGTTCATCTGGTAACATGTCCCGTGTCCATTAAACAATCAGGGGAACACACTCTCCTCACTTATAATGTTCACCTGGTGACATGTCCCGTGCGTATTAAACCATCAGGGGAACACACTCTCCTCACTCATACTGTTCACCTGGTAACATGTCCCGTGTGCATTAAACAATCAGGGGAACACACTCTCCTCACTTATAATGTTCACCTGGTGACATGTCCCGTGCGTATAAAACAATCAGGGGAACACACTCTCCTCACTTATACTGTTCACCTGGTGACGTGTCCAGTGTGCATTAAACAATCAGGCGAACACACTTTCCTCACTTATAATGTTCACCTGGTCACATGTCCCGTGTGTATTTAACCATTAGGGGAACACTCTCTCCTCACTCATACTGTTCACCTGGTAACATCTCCCGTGCGTATTAAACAATCAGGGGAACACATTCTCCTCACTTATACTGTTCACCTGGTAACATGTCTCGTGTGCATTAAAAAATCAGGGGAACACACTCTCCTCACTTATACTCTTCACCTGGTAACATGTCCCGTGTGTATTAAACCATGAGGAAAACACACTCTCCTCACTTATACTGTTCACCTGGTAACATGTCTCGTGAAGATGAAACCCTCAGGGGAACACACTCTCCTCACTTCTACTGTTCACCTGGTGACATGTCTCGTGTGCATTAAAAAATCAGGGGAACACACTCTCCTCACTTATACTCTTCACCTGGTAACATGTCCCGTGTGTATTAAACCATGAGGAAAACACACTCTCCTCACTTATACTGTTCACCTGGTAACATGTCTCGTGAAGATGAAACCCTCAGGGGAACACACTCTCCTCACTTCTACTGTTCACCTGGTGACATGTCCCGTGCGTTTTAAACAATCAGGGGAACACACTCTCCTCACTTGTTCTTTTCACCTGGTAACATGTCCTGTGCATATTCAGCCATCTGGGGAACACACTCTCCTCACTTATACTCTTCACCAGGTAACATGTCCTGTGAATATTAAACCATCAGGGGAACACACTCTCCTCACTTATACTGTTCACCTGGTAACATGTCCCTTGTGAATTAAACAATTGGTGAACACACTCTCCTCACTTATACTGTTCACCTGGTAACATGTCCTGTGTCTATTAAACAATCAGGGGAACACACTCTCATCACTACTACTGTTCACCTGGTAACATGTCCTGTGTCTATTAAACAATCAGGGGAACACACTCTCCTCACTTATACTGTTCACCTGGTAACATGTCCCGTGTATATTAAACCATCGGGGGAACACACTCACCTCACTTATATTGTTCACCTGGTGACATGTCCTGTGTATATTAAACCATCAGGGGAACACACTCTCCTCACATATACATTTCACCTGGTGACATGTCCCGTGTGCATTAAACCATCATTGGAACACACTCTCCCCACTTCTACTGTTCACCTGGTAACATGTCTCGTGTGCATTAATCAATCTGGTGAACACACTCTCCTCACTTATACTGTTCACCTGGTAACATGTCCCGTGTATATTAAACCATCAGGGGAACACACTCTCCTCACTTATACTGTTCACCTGGTAACATGTCCTGTGCATATTAAACCATCATTGGAACACACTCTGCTCACTTATACTGTTCACCAGGTAACAAGTCCCGTGTATATTAAACCATCAGGGGAACACACTCTCCTCACTTATACTGTTCACCTGGTAACATGTCCTGTGCATATTCAGCCATCTGGGGAACACACTCTCCTCACTTATACTCTTCACCAGGTAACATGTCCTGTGAATATTAAACCATCAGGGGAACACACTCTCCTCACATATACTGTTCACCTGGTGACATGTCCCGTGTGCATTAAACCATCATTGGAACACACTCTCCTCACTTATACTGTTTACCTGGTAACATATCCTGTGTATGTTAAACCATCAGGGGACGACACTCTCCTCACTTATACTCTTCACCTGGTAACATGTCCCGTGTGTATTAAACCATTAGGGGAACACACTCTCCTCACTTATACTGTTCACCTGGTAAAATGTCCCGTGCATGTTAAACCATCAGGGGAACACACTCTCCTCACATATACTGTTCACCTGGTAACATGTCTCGTGTATATTAAACCATCAGGGCAACACACTCTCCTCACATATACTGTTCACCTGGTAACATGTCTCTTGTATATTAAACCATCAGGGGAACACACTCTCCTCACTTATACTGTTCACCTGGTAACATGTCGCGTGTATATTAAACCATCAGGGCAACACTCTCTCCTCACATATACTGTTCACCTGGTGACATGTCCCGTGTATATTAAACCATCAGGGGAACACACTCTCCTCACTTATACTGTTCACCTGGTAACATGTCCCGTGTATGTTAAACAATCAGGGGAACACAATCTCCTCACTTTTACTGTTCACCTGGTAAAATGTCCCGTGTATGTTAAACCATCAGGGGAACACACTCTCCTCACTTATACTCTTCACCTGGTGACATGTCCCGTGTGCATTAAACAATCAGGGGAACACAATCTCCTCACTTTTACTGTTCACCTGGTAACATGTCCTGTGTATATTAAACCATCAGGGGAACACACTCTCCTCACTTATACTGTTCACCTGGTAACATGTCCCGTGTATATTAAACCATCAGGGGAACACACTCTCCTCACTTATCCTGTTCATCTGGTAACATGTCCCGTGTATATTAAATCATCAGGTCAACACACTCTCCTCACTTATCCTGTTCATCTGGTAACATGTCCCGTGTATATTAAACCATCAGGGGAACACACTCTCCTCACTTATACTGTTCACCTGGTAACATGTCTCGTGTATATTAAACCATCAGGGGAACTCACTCTCCTCCCTTATACTTTTCACCTAGTAACATGTCCTGTGTATATTAAACCATCAGGGGAACACACTCTCCTCACTTATACTGTTCATCTGGTAACATGTCCCGTGTATATTAAACCATCAGGGGAACACACTCTCCTCACTTATACTGTTCATCTGGTAACATGTCCCGTGTATATTAAACCATCAGGGGAACACACTCTCCTCACTTATACTGTTCACCTGGTAACATGTCTCGTGTATATTAAACCATCAGGGGAACTCACTCTCCTCCCTTATACTTTTCATCTAGTAACATGTCCTGTGTATATTAAACCATCAGGGGAACACACTCTCCTCACTTATACTCTTCACCTGGTAACATGTCCCGTGTGTATTAAACATTAGGGGAACGCACTCTCCTCACTTATACTGTTCACCTGGTGACATGTCCCGTGCGTATTAAACAATCAGGGGAACACACTCTCCTCACTTCTACTGTTCACCTGGTGACATGTCCCGTGTATATTAAACCATCAGGGGAACACAATCTCCTCACTTATACTGTTCACCTCGTAACATGTCGCTTGTGTATTAAACCATCAGGGCAACACACTCTCCTCACTTATACTGTTCACCTGGTAAAATGTCCCGTGCTTGTTAAACCATCAGAGGAATACACTCTCCTCACTTATACTCTTCACCTGGTAACATGTCCCGTGTGCATTAAACAATCAGGGGAACACACTCTCCTCACTTCTGCTCTTCACCTGGTAACATGTCCCGTGTATATTAAATCATCAGGGCAACACACTCTCCTCACATATACTGTTCACCTGGTAACATTTCTCGTGTATATTAAACCATCAGGGGAACTCACTCTCCTCACTTATACTGTTCACCTGGTAACATGTCCCGTGCATATTAAGCCATCTGGGGAACACACTCTCCTCACTTAAACTTTCCACCTAGTGACATGTCCTGTGTATATTAAAACATCAGGGGAACACACTCTCCTCACTTATACTCTTCCCCAGGTAACATGTCCTGTGAATATTAAACCATCAGGGGAACACACTCTCCTCACTTATACTGTTCACCTGGTGAAATGTCCCGTGTATACAGAACCATCAGGGGAACACACTCTGCTCACTTATACTGTTCACCTGGTGACATGTCCCGCGTATATTAAACCATCAGGGGAACGCACTCTCCTCTCTTATACCGTTCACCTGGTAACATGCCCCGTACGTATTAAACAATCAGGGGAACACACTCTCCTCACTTATACTGTTCATCTGGTAACATGTCCCGTGTATATTAAACCATCAGGGGAACACACTCTCCTCACTTATACTGTTCATCTGGTAACATGTCCCGTGTATATTAAACCATCAGGGGAACACACTCTCCTCACTTATACTGTTCACCTGGTAACATGTCTCGTGTATATTAAACCATCAGGGGAACTCACTCTCCTCCCTTATACTTTTCATCTAGTAACATGTCCTGTGTATATTAAACCATCAGGGGAACACACTCTCCTCACTTATACTCTTCACCTGATAACATGTCCCGTGTGTATTAAACATTAGGGGAACGCACTCTCCTCACTTATACTGTTCACCTGGTGACATGTCCCGTGCGTATTAAACAATCAGGGGAACACACTCTCCTCACTTCTACTGTTCACCTGGTGACATGTCCCGTGTATATTAAACCATCAGGGGAACACAATCTCCTCACTTATACTGTTCACCTCGTAACATGTCGCTTGTGTATTAAACCATCAGGGCAACACACTCTCCTCACTTATACTGTTCACCTGGTAAAATGTCCCGTGCTTGTTAAACCATCAGAGGAATACACTCTCCTCACTTATACTCTTCACCTGGTAACATGTCCCGTGTGCATTAAACAATCAGGGGAACACACTCTCCTCACTTCTGCTCTTCACCTGGTAACATGTCCCGTGTATATTAAATCATCAGGGCAACACACTCTCCTCACATATACTGTTCACCTGGTAACATTTCTCGTGTATATTAAACCATCAGGGGAACTCACTCTCCTCACTTATACTGTTCACCTGGTAACATGTCCCGTGCATATTAAGCCATCTGGGGAACACACTCTCCTCACTTAAACTTTCCACCTAGTGACATGTCCTGTGTATATTAAAACATCAGGGGAACACACTCTCCTCACTTATACTCTTCCCCAGGTAACATGTCCTGTGAATATTAAACCATCAGGGGAACACACTCTCCTCACTTATACTGTTCACCTGGTGAAATGTCCCGTGTATACAGAACCATCAGGGGAACACACTCTGCTCACTTATACTGTTCACCTGGTGACATGTCCCGCGTATATTAAACCATCAGGGGAACGCACTCTCCTCTCTTATACTGTTCACCTGGTAACATGCCCCGTACGTATTAAACAATCAGGGGAACACACTCTCCTCACTTATAATGTTCACATGGTGACATGTCCCGTGCGTATAAAACAATCAGGGGAACACACTCTCCTCACTTATACTGTTCACCTGGTGACGTGTCCAGTGTGCATTAAACAATCAGGGGAACACACTCTCCTCACTTATGCTGTTCACCTGGAAACATGTCGCATGTATATTAAACCATCAGGGCAACACCCTCTCCTCACATATACTGTTCACCTGGTAACATGTCTCGTGTATATTAAACCATCAGGGGAACACACTCTCCTCACTTATACTGTTCACCTGGTGACATGTCCCAAGTTTATTAAACAATCATGGGAACACTCTCTCCTCACTTATACTGTTCACCTGGTAACATGTCCTGTGTCTATTAAACCATCAGGGGAACACTCCCTCTTCACTTTCCTGTTCACCTGGTAACATGTCCTGTGTATATTAAACAATCAGGGGAACACACTCACCTCACTTATACTTTTCACCTGGTGACATGTCCCGTGCGTATTAAACAATCAGGGGAACACACTCTCCTCACTTATACTGTTCACCTGGTAACATGTCCCGTGTGTATTAAACAATCAGGGGAACACACTCTCCTCACTGATACTGTTCACCTGGTAACATGTCTCGTGTATATTAAACCATCAGGGGAACTCACTCTCCTCCCTTATACTTTTCACCGAGTAACATGTCCTGTGTATATTAAACCATCAGGGGAACACACTCTCCTCACTTATACTCTTCACCTGGTAACATGTCCCGTGTGTATTAAACATTAGGGGAACGCACTCTCCTCACTTATACTGTTCACCTAGTGACATGTCCTGTGTATATTAAACAATCAGGGGAACACACTCACCTCACTTATACTGTTCACCTGGTGACATGTCCCGTGCGTATTAAACAATCAGGGGAACACACTCTCCTCACTTCTACTGTTCACCTGGTGACATGTCCCGTGTATATTAAACCATCAGGGGAACACACTCTGCTCACTTATACTGTTCACCTGGTGACATGTCCCGCGTATATTAAACCATCAGGGGAACGCACTCTCCTCTCTTATACTGTTCACCTGGTAACATGCCCCGTGTAAGTTAAACCATCATGGGAACTCACTCTCCTCACTTATAGATTTCACCTGGTAAACATGTCTTGTGTGCATGAAACAATCAGGGGAACACACTCTCCTCACTTATTCTGTTCACCTGGTGACATGTCCCGTGTGTATTAAACAATCAGGGGAACACACTCTCCTCACTTATACTGTTCATCTGGTAATATGTCCCGTGCGTATTAAACAATCAGGGGAACACACTCTCCTCACTCATACTGTTCACCTGGTAACATGTCCCGTGTGCACTAAACAATCAGGGGAACACACTCTCCTCACTTATAATGTTCACCTGGTGACATGTCCCGTGCGTATAAAACAATCAGGGGAAAACACTCTCCTCACTTATACTGTTCACCTGGTGACGTGTCCAGTGTGCATTAAACAATCAGGGGAACACACTCTCCTCTCTTATACTGTTCACCTGGAAACATGTCGCGTGTATATTAAACCATCAGGGCAACACCCTCTCCTCACATATACTGTTCACCTGGTAACAAGTCTCGTGTATATTAAACCATCAGGGGAACACACTCTCCTCACTTATACTGTTCACCTGGTGACATGTCCCAAGTTTATTAAACAATCATGGGAACACACTCTCCTCACTTCTGCTCTTCTCCTGGAAACATGTCCCGTGTATATTAAATCATCAGGGCAACAAACTCTCCTCACAGATACTGTTCACCTGGTAACATGTCCCGTGCGCATTAAACCATCAGGGGAAAACACTCTCCTCACTATTCTGTTCACCTGGTAACATGTCCCGTGTGTATAAAACAATCAGGGGAACACTGTCTCCTCACTTATACTGTTCACCTGGTAACATGTCCTGTGTATATTAAACCATCAGGGGAACACTCCCTCTTCACTTTCCTGTTCACCTGGTAACATGTCCCATGTATATGAAACCATCAGGGGAACACACTCTCCTCACTTCTACTGTTCACCTGGTAACATGTCCCGTGTGCATTAAAAAATCAGGATAACACACTCTCCTCACTTATACTGTTCATCTGGTGATGTGACCCGTGTGTATTAAACCATTAGGGGAACACACTCTCCTCACTTCTACTCTTCACCTGGTAACATGTCCTGTGTATATTAAACCATCAGGGCAACACAGTCTCCTCACTTATACTGTTCACCTGGTAACATGTCCCGTGTATATTAAACCATCAGGGGAACACACTCTCCTCACTTGTACTCTTCACCTGGTAACATGTCCTGTGTGTATTAAACCATCAGGGGAACACACTCTCCTCACTTATACTGTTCACCTTGTGACATGTCCCGTGTGCATTAAACCATCATGGGAAAACACACTCCTCACTATTCTGTTCACCTGGTAACATGTCCCGTGTGAATTTAACAATCAGGGGAACACACTCTCCTCACTTGTACTCTTCACCTGGTAACATGTCCTGTGTGTATTAAACCATCAGGGGAACACACTCTCCTCACTTATACTGTTTACCTGGTAACATATCCAGTGTATGTTAAACTATCAGGGGCACACACTCTCCTCACTTATACTTTTCACCTGGTCACATGTCCCGTGTGTATTAAACCATTAGGGGAACACACCCTCCTCACTTCTACTCTTCACCTGGTAACATGTCCTGTGTATATTAAGCCATCAGGGCAACACACTCTCCTCACTTATACTGTTCACCTGGTAACATGTCCCGTGTATATTAAACCATCAGGGGAACACACTCTCCTCACATATACTGTTCACCTGGTAACATGTCTCGTGTATATTAAACCATCAGGGTAACACACTCTCCTCACTTATACTGTTCACCTGGTAAAATGTCCCGTGCATGTTAAACCATCAGGGGAACACACTCTCCTCACATATACTGTTCACCTGGTAACATGTCTCGTGTATATTAAACCATCAGGGCAACACACTCTCCTCACATATACTGTTCACCTGGTAACATGTCTCTTGTATATTAAACCATCAGGGCAACACACTCTCCTCACTTATACTGTTCACCTGGAAACATGTCGCGTGTATATTAAACCATCAGGGGAACACACTCTCCTCACATATACTGTTCACCTGGTAACATGTCTCGTGTATATTAAACCATCAGGGGAACACACTCTCCTCACTTATACTGTTCACCTGGTGACATGTCCCAAGTTTATTAAACAATCATGGGAACACACTCTCCTCACTTCTGCTCTTCACCTGGAAACATGTCCCGTGTATATTAAGCCATCTGGGGAACACACTCTCCTCACTTATACTTTTCACCTAGTGACATGTCCTGTGTATATAGAACCATCAGGGGAACACACTCTGCTCACGTATACTGTTCACCTGGTGACATGTCCCGCGTATATTAAACCATAAGGGGAACACACTCTCCTCTCTTATACTGTTCTCCTGGTGACATGTCCCACGTATATTAAACCATCAGTGGAACACCCTCTCCTCACTTATACTGTTCACCTGGTATCATGTCCCGTGTAAGTTAAACCATCATGGGAACTCACTCTCCTCACTTATAGATTTCACCTTGTAACATGTCCCGTGTGCATTAAACAATCAGGGGAACACACTCTCCTCACTTATACTGTTCACCTGGTGACGTGTCCCGTGTGCATTAAACAATCAGGGGAACACACTCTCCTCACTTATACTGTTCACCTGGTAACATGTCCTGTGTATATTAAACCATCAGGGGAACACACTCTCTTCACTTACACTGTTCACCTGGTAACATGTCCCATGTATATGAAACCATCAGGGGAACACACTCTCCTCACTTCTACTGTTCACCTGGTAAGATGTCCTGTGTGCATTAAAAAATCAGGGGAACACACTCTCCTCACTTATACTGTTCACCTGGTGACATGTCCCGTGTGTATTAAACCATCATGGGAAAACACTCTCCTCACTATTCTGTTCACCTGGTAACATGTCCCGTGTGAATTAAACAATCAGGGGAACACACTCTCCTCACTTATACTGTTCACCTGGTAACATGTCCTGTGCATATGAACCCATCAGGGGAACACACTCTCCTCACTTATACTGTTTACCTGGTAATATATCCTGTGTATGTTAAACCATCAGGGGCACACACTCTCCACACTTATACTGTTCACCTGGTCACATGTCCCTTGTGTATTAAACCATTAGGGGAACACAGTCTAATATAAAAGCAAAATACTGCGGATGCTGGAAATCTGAAACAAAAACAAGAAATGCTGGATTCACTCAGCAGGTCTGGCAGCATCTGTGGAAAGAGAAGCAGAGTTAACGTTTCGGGTCAGTGACCCTTCTTCGGAACTGACAAATATTAGAAAAGTCACAGATTATAAACAAGTGAGGTGGGGGTTGGGCAAGAGATAACAAAGGAGAAGGTGCAGATTGGACCAGGCCACATAGCTGACCAAAAGGTCACGGAGCAAAGGCAAACAATATGTTAATGGTGTTTTGAAAGACAAAGCATTAGTACAGATTAGGTGTGAATATACTGAATATAGAACATCAGCAAGTGCAAACCTGAAGAAAAACAACCTGAAAAAAACAGTGGGTAAGCAAACTGAACAAACTAACATGAAATGAAATAAATGCAAAAAATGTCAAAAGGAATGCAAAAAAAAGGAAGAAAAATTAACTAAAAATGACTAAAAATGAAAGTAAAGTGGGGGGCTGTCATGCTCTGAAATTATTGAACTCAATGTTCAGTCCGGCAGGCTGTAGTGTGCCTAATCGGTAGATGAGATGCTGTTCCTCGAGCTTGCGTTGATGTTCACTGGAACACTGCAGCAATCCCAGGACAGAGATGTGAGCATGAGAGCAGGGGGGAGTGTTGAAATGGCAAGCAACCGGAAGCTCAGGGTCCTGCTTGCGGACTGAGCGGAGATGTTCCGCAAAGCGGTCACCCAGTCTGCGCTTGGTCTCCCCAATGTAGAGGAGACCACACTGTGAGCAGCGAATACAGTATACTACATTGAAAGAAGTACAAGTAAATCGCTGCTTCACCTGAAAGGAGTGTTTGGGGCCTGGGATAGTGAGGAGAGAGGAGGTAAATGGGCAGGTGTTACACCTCCTGCGATTGCAAGGGAAGGTGCCCTGGGACGGGGACGAGGTGGTGGGGGTAATGGAGGAGTGGACCAGGGTGTCGCGGAGGGAACGATCCCTTCGGAATGCTGACAGGGGAAGGGAGGGGAAGATGCGACTGGTAGTGGCATCACGCTGGAGGTGGCGAAAATGGCGGAGGATGATCCTTTGGATATGGAGGCTGGTGGGATGAAAAGTGAGGACAAGGGGAACCCTGTCACGGTTCTGGGAGGGAGGGGAAGGGGTGAGGGTAGAGGTGCGGGGAATGGGTCGGACACGGTTGAGGGCCCTGTCAACCACACAGTCTCCTCACTTCTACTCTTCACCTGGTAACATGTCCTGTGTATATTAAACCATCAGGGCAACACACTCTCCTCACTTATACTGTTCACCTGGTATCATGTCCCGTGTATATTAAACCATCAGGGCAACACAATCTCCTCACTTATACTCTTCACCTCGTAACATGTCGCGTGTATATTAAACCATCAGGGCAACACACTCTCCTCACATATGCTGTTCACCTGGTAACATGTCTCGCGTATATTAAACCATCAGGGGAACACTTACTCCTCACTTATACTGTTCACCTGGTGACATGTCCCGTGTGCATAAAACCATCAGGGGAACACACTCTCCTCACTTATACTGTTCACCTGGTGACATGTCCCGTGGGCATTAAACAATCAGGGGAACACAATCTCCTCCCTTATACTGTTCACCTGGTGACATGTCCCGAGTTTATTAAACAATCATGGGAACACACTCTCCTCACTTCTGCTCTTCACCTGGAAACATGTCCCGTGTATATTAAACCATCAGGGCAACACACTCTCCTCACAGATACTGTTCACCTGGTAACATGTCCTGTGTATATTAAACCATCAGGGGAACACACTCTCCTCACTTATACTGTTCACCTGGTGACATGTCCCGTGCATATTAAGCCATCTGGGGAACACACTCTCCTCACTTATACTTTTCACCTGGTGACATGTCCTGTGTATATTAAACCATCAGGGGAACACACTCTCCTCACTTATACTCTTCCCCAGGTAACATGTCCTGTGAATATTAAACCATCAGGGGAACACACTCTCCTCACTTATACTGTTCACCTGGTGACATGTCCCGCGTATATTAAACCATCAGGGGAACGCACTCTCCTCTCTTATACTGTTCACCGGGTGACATGTCCCGTGTATATAGAACCATCAGGGGAACACACTCTCCTCACTTATACTGTTCACCTGGTGACATGTCCCGTGTGTATTAAACAATCAGGGGAACACTCTCTCCTCACTTATACTGTTCACCTGGTGACATGTCCCGTGTGTATTAAACAATCAGGGGAACACTCTCTCCTCACTTATCCTGTTCACCTGGTAACATGTCCCGTGCGTATAAAACAATCAGGGGAACACACTCTCCTCACTTATACTGTTCGCCTGGTAACATGTCCCGTGCGCATTAATCCATCAGGGGAAAACACTCTCCTCACTATTCTGTTCACTGGTAACATGTCCTGTGTATATTAAACCATCAGGGGAACACACTCTCCTCACTTACACTGTTCACCTGGTGACATGTCCCGTGTGTATTAAACAATCAGGGGAACACTCTCTCCTCACTTATCCTGTTCACCTGGTAACATGTCCCGTGCGTATAAAACAATCAGGGGAACACACTCTCTTCACTTATACTGTTCGCCTGGTAACATGTCCCGTGCGCATTAATCCATCAGGGGAAAACACTCTCCTCACTATTCTGTTCACTGGTAACATGTCCTGTGTATATTAAACCATTAGGGGAACACACTCTCCTCACTTCTACTCTTCACCTGGTAACATGTCCTGTGTATATTAATCCATCAGGGCAACACACTCTCCTCACTTATACTGTTCACCTGGTAACATGTCCCGTGTATATTAAACCGTCAGGGGAACACACTCTCCTCACTTATACTGTTCACCTGGTAACATGTCCTGTGTATATTAAACCATCAGGGCAACACACTCTCCTCACTTATACTGTTCACCTGGTAACATGTCCCGTGTATATTAAACCATCATGGGAACACAATCTCCTCACTTATACTGTTCACCTCGTAACATGTCGCGTGTATATTAAAACATCAGGGCAACACATTCTCCTCACATATACTGTTCACTTGGTAACATGTCTCGTGTATATTAAACCATCAGGAGAACACACTCTCCTCACTTATACTGTTCACCTGGTAAAATGTCCCGTGCATGTTAAACCATCAGGGGAACACACTCTCCTCACTTGTACTGTTCACATGGTGACATGTCCCGTGCGCATAAAACCATCAGGGGAATACACTCTCCTCACCTATACTGTTCACCTGGTGACATATCCCGTGTGCATTAAACAATCAGGGGAACACACTCTCCTCACTTATACTCTTCATCAGGTAACGTGTCCCGTGTATCTTAAACCATCAGGGGAACACACTCTCATCACTTATACTGTTCACCTGGTGACATGTCCCACGTATATTAAACCATCAGTGGAACACACTCTCCTCACTTATACTGCTCACCTGGTAACATGTCCCGTGCGTATTAAACAATCAGGGGAACACACTCTCCTCACTTCTACTGTTCACCTGGTAACATGTCTCGTGTATCTTAAACAATCAGGGGAACACACTCTCCTCACTTATACTGTTCACCTGGTAACATGTCTCGTGTATATTAAACCATCAGGGCAACACACTCTCCTCACATATACTGTTCACCTGGTAACATGTCTCGTGTATATTAAACCGTCAGGGGAACTCACTCTCCTCACTTATGCTGTTCACCTGGTAACATGTCCCGTGCATATTAAGCCATCTGGGGAACACAATCTCCTCACTTATACTTTTCACCTAGTGACATGTCCTGTGTATATTAAACCATCAGGGGAACACACTCTCCTCACTTATACTGTTGACCTGGTAACATGTCCCGTGGGCTTTCAACTATCATGGGAAAACACTCTCCTCACTATTCTGTTCCCCAGGTAACATGTCCTGTGAATATTAAATCATCAGGGGAAAACACTCTCCTCACTATTCTGTTCACCTGGTAACATGTCCCGTGTGTATTAAACAATCAGGGGAACACACTCTCCTCACTTATACTGTTCACCTGGTAACATGTCCTGTGCATATTAAACCATCAGGGGAACACACTCTCTTCACTTATACTGTTCACCTGGTAACATGTCCCATGTATATGAAACCATCAGGGGAACACACTCTCCTCACTTCTACTGTTCACCTGGTAACATGTCCCGTGTGCATTAAAAAATCAGGGGAACACACTCTCCTCACTTATACTGTTCACCTGGTAACATGTCCTGTGTATATTAAACCATCAGGGCAACACACTCTCCTCACTTATACTGTTCACTTGGTAACATGTCCCGTGTGTATTAAATCATCAGGGGAACACACTCTCCTCACTTATACTGTTCACCTGGTAACATGTCCCGTGTGCATTAAACCATCAGGGCAACACACTCTCCTCACTTATACTGTTCACCTGGTAACATGTCCCGTGTATATTAAACTATCAGGGGAACACACTCTTCTCACTTATACTGTTAACCTGGTAACATGTCCCGTGTATGTTAAACCATCAGGGGAACACAGTCTCCTCACTTATACTGTTCACCTGGTGACATGTCCCGTGCGTATTAAACCATCAGAGCAACACACTCTGCTCACTTATACTGTTCACCTGGTAACATGTCCCGTGCGCATTAAACCATCAGGGGAAATTTCTCTCCTCACTATTCTGTTCACCTGGTAACATGTCCCGTGTGTATTAAACAATCAGGGGAACACACTCTCCTCACTTATACTGTTCACCTGGTAACATGTCCTGTGTATATTAAACAATCAGGGGAACACACTCTCCTCACTTCTGCTCTTCACCTGGTAACATGTCCCGTGTATATTAAATCATCACGGCAACACACTCTCCTCACTTATACTGTTCACCTGGTAACATGTCTCGTGTATATTAAACCAGCAGTGGAACTCACTCTCCTCACTTATACTGTTCACCTGGTAACATGTCCCGTGCATATTAAGCCATCTGGGGAACACACTCTCTTCACTTATACTTTTCACCTGGTAACATGTCCTGTGTATATTAAACCATCAGGGGAACACACTCTCCTCACTTATACTGTTCACCTGGTGACATGTCCCGTGTGCATTAAACCATCATGGGAAAACACTCTCCTCACTATTCTGTTCACCTGGTAACATGTCCTGTGTATATTAAACCATCAGGAGAACACACTCTCCTCACTTATACTCTTTACCTGGTAACATATCGTGTGTATGTTAAACCATCAGGGGCACACACTCTCCTCACTTATACTGTTCACCTGGTCACATGTCCCGTGTGTATTAAACCATTAGGGGAACACACTCTCCTCACTTATACTGTTCATCTGGTGACATGTCCCGTGCGTATTAAACCATCAGGGGAACACACTCTCCTCACTTATACTTTTCACCTGGTAACATGTCTCGTGTATATTAACCCATCAGGGCAACACACTCTCCTCTCATATACTGTTCACCTGGTAACATGTCTCGTGTATATTAAACCGTCAGGGGAACTCACTCTCCTCACTTATGCTGTTCACCTGGTAACATGTCCCGTGCATATTAAGCCATCTGGGGAACACAATCTCCTCACTTATACTTTTCACCTAGTGACATGTCCTGTGTATATTAAACCATCAGGGGAACACACTCTCCTCACTTATACTCTTCCCCAGATAACATGTCCTGTGAATATTAAACCATCAGGGGAACACACTCTCCTCACTTATACTGTTCACCTGGTGACATGTCCCGTGTATAGAGAACCATCAGGGGAACACACTCAGCTGACTTATACTGTTCACCTGGTGACATGTCCCGCGTATATTAAACCATCAGGGGAACACACTCTCCTCACTTATACTGTTCACCTGGTAACATGTCCTGTGCATATTAAACCATCAGGGGAACACACTCTCCTCTCTTATACTGTTCACCTGGTGACATGCCCCACGTTTATTAAACCATCAGTGGAACTCACTCTCCTCACTTATACTGTTCACCTGGTGACATGTCCCGTGGGCTTTCAACTATCATGGGAAAACACTCTCCTCACTATTCTGTTCCCCAGGTAACATGTCCTGTGAATATTAAATCATCAGGGGAAAACACTCTCCTCACTATTCTGTTCACCTGGTAACATGTCCCGTGTGTATTAAACAATCAGGGGAACACACTCTCCTCACTTATACTGTTCACCTGTAACATGTCCTGTGCATATTAAACCATCAGGGGAACACACTCTCTTCACTTATACTGTTCACCTGGTTACATGTCCCATGTATATGAAACCATCAGGGGAACACACTCTCCTCACTTCTACTGTTCACCTGGTAACATGTCCCGTGTGCATTAAAAAATCAGGGGAACACACTCTCCTCACTTATACTGTTCACCTGGTAACATGTCCTGTGTATATTAAACCATCAGGGCAACACACTCTCCTCACTTATACTGTTCACTTGGTAACATGTCCCGTGTGTATTAAATCATCAGGGGAACACATTCTCCTCACTAATACTGTTCACCTGGTAACATGTCCCGTGTGCATTAAACCATCAGGGCAACACACTCTCCTCACTTATACTGTTCACCTGGTAACATGTCCCGTGTATATTAAACTATCAGGGGAACACACTCTTCTCACTTATACTGTTCACCTGGTAACATGTCCCGTGTATGTTAAACCATCAGGGGAACACACTCTCCTCACTTATACTGTTCACCTGGTGACATGTCCCGTGCGTATTAAACCATCAGGGCAACACACTCTGCTCACTTATACTGTTCACCTGGTAACATGTCCCGTGCGCATTAAACCATCAGGGGAAAACTCTCTCCTCACTATTCTGTTCACCTGGTAACATGTCCCGTGTGTATTAAACAATCAGGGGAACACACTCTCCTCACTTATACTGTTCACCTGGTAACATGTCCTGTGTATATTAAACAATCAGGGGAACACACTCTCCTCACTTCTGCTCTTCACCTGGTAACATGTCCCGTGTATATTAAATCATCAGGGGAACACACTCTCCTCACTTAAACTCTTCACCAGGTAACATGTCCTGTGAATATTAAACCATCAGGGGAACACACTCTCCTCATTAAACTGTTCACCTGGTGACATGTCCCGTGTGCATTAAACCATCATGGGAAAACACTCTCCTCACTATTCTGTTCACCTGGTAACATGTCCTGTGTATATTAAACCATCAGGGGAACACACTCTCCTCACTTATACTGTTCACCTGGTGACATGTCCCGTGTGCATTAAACCATCATGGGAAAACACTCTCCTCACTATTCTGTTCACCTGGTAACATGTCCTGTGTATATTAAACCATCAGGGGAACACACTCTCCTCACTTATACTCTTTACCTGGTAACATATCGTGTGTATGTTAAACCATCAGGGGCACACACTCTCCTCACTTATACTGTTCAACTGGTCACATGTCCCGTGCGTATTAAACCATCAGGGGAACACACTCTCCTCACTTATACTGTTCACCTGGTAAAATGTCCCGTGTATATTAAACCATCAGGGGAACACACTCTCCTCACTTATACTGTTCACCTGGTGACATGTCCCGTGTATATTAAACCATCAGGGGAACACACTCTCCTCACTTATACTGTTCACCTGGTGACATGTCCCGTGTATATTAAACCATCAGGGGAACACACTCTCCTCACTTATACTCTTCACCTGGTGACATGTCCCGTGCACATAAAACCATCAGGGGAATACACTCTCCTCACTTATACTGTTCACCTGGTGACATATCCCGTGTGCATTAAACCATCAGGGGAACACACTCTCCTCACTTATACTGTTCACCTGGTGACATGTCCCGAGTTTATTAAACAATGAGGGGAACACACTCTCCTCACGTCTGCTCTTCACCTGGTAACATGTCCCGTGTATATTAAATCATCAGGGCAACACACTCACCTCATATGTACTGTTCACCTGGTAACATGTCTCGTGGATATTAAATCATCAGGGGAACTCACTCTCCTCACTTATTCTGTTCACCTGGTAACATGTCCCGTGCATATTAAGCCATCTGGGGAACACACTCCCCTCACTTATACTTTTCACCTAGTGACATGTCCTGTGTATATTAAACCATCAGGGGAACACACTCTCCTCACTTATACTCTTCCCCAGATAACATGACCTGTGAATATTAAACCATCAGGGGAACACACTCTCCTCACTTATACTGTTCACCTGGTGACATGTCCCGCGTATATTAAACCATCAGGGGAACGCACTCTCCTCTCTTATACTGTTCACCTGGTGACATGTCCCACGTTTATTAAACCATCAGTGGAACTCACTCTCCTCACTTATACTGTTCACCTGGTAACATGTCCTGTGTGCATTAAACAATCAGGGGAACACACTCTCCTCACTTATACTGTTGACCTGGTAACATGTCCCGTGGGCTTTCAACTATCATGGGGAAACACTCTCCTCACTATTCTGTTCCCCAGGTAACATGTCCTGTGAATATTAAATCATCAGGGGAAAACACTCTCCTCACTATTCTGTTCACCTGGTAACATGTCCCGTGTGTATTAAACAATCAGGGGAACACACTCTCCTCACTTATACTGTTCACCTGGTAACATGTCCTGTGCATATTAAACCATCAGGGGAACACACTCTCTTCACTTATACTGTTCACCTGGTAACATGTCCCATGTATATGAAACCATCAGGGGAACACACTCTCCTCACTTCTACTGTTCACCTGGTAACATGTCCCGTGTGCATTAATAAATCAGGGGAACACACTCTCCTCACTTATACTGTTCACCTGGTAACATGTCCTGTGTATATTAAACCATCAGGGCAACACACTCTCCTCACTTATACTGTTCACTTGGTAACATGTCCCGTGTGTATTAAATCATCAGGGGAACACACTCTCCTCACTTATACTGTTCACCTGGTAACATGTCCCGTGTGCATTAAACCATCAGGGCAACACACTCTCCTCACTTATACTGTTCACCTGGTAACATGTCCCGTGTATATTAAACTATCAGGGGAACACACTCTTCTCACTTATACTGTTAACCTGGTAACATGTCCCGTGTATGTTAAACCATCAGGGGAACACAGTCTCCTCACTTATACCGTTCACCTGGTGACATGTCCCGTGCGTATTAAACCATCAGGGCAACACACTCTGCTCACTTATACTGTTCACCTGGTAACATGTCCCGTGCGCATTAAACCATCAGGGGAAATTTCTCTCCTCACTATTCTGTTCACCTGGTAACATGTCCCGTGTGTATTAAACAATCAGGGGAACACACTCTCCTCACTTATACTGTTCACCTGGTAACATGTCCTGTGTATATTAAACAATCAGGGGAACACACTCTCCTCACTTCTGCTCTTCACCTGGTAACATGTCCCGTGTATATTAAATCATCAGGGCAACACACTCTCCTCACTTATACTGTTCACCTGGTAACATGTCTCGTGTATATTAAACCAGCAGGGGAACTCACTCTCCTCACTTATACTGTTCACCTGGTAACATGTCCCGTGCATATTAAGCCATCTGGGGAACACACTCTCTTCACTTATACTTTTCACCTGGTAACATGTCCTGTGTATATTAAACCATCAGGGGAACACACTCTCCTCACTTATGCTCTTCACCAGGTAACATGTCCTGTGAATATTAAACCATCAGGGGAACACACTCTCCTCACTTATACTGTTCACCTGGTGACATGTCCCGTGTGCATTAAACCATCATGGGAAAACACTCTCCTCACTATTCTGTTCACCTGGTAACATGTCCTGTGTATATTAAACCATCAGGAGAACACACTCTCCTCACTTATACTCTTTACCTGGTAACATATCGTGTGTATGTTAAACCATCAGGGGCACACACTCTCCTCACTTATACTGTTCACCTGGTAACATGTCCCGTGTGTATTAAACCATTAGGGGAACACACTCTCCTCACTTATACTGTTCATCTGGTGACATGTCCCGTGCGTATTAAACCATCAGGGGAACACACTCTCCTCACTTATACTTTTCACCTGGTAACATGTCTCGTGTATATTAAACCATCAGGGCAACACACTCTCCTCACATATACTGTTCACCTGGTAACATGTCTCGTGTATATTAAACCGTCAGGGGAACTCACTCTCCTCACTTATGCTGTTCACCTGGTAACATGTCCCGTGCATATTAAGCCATCTGGGGAACACAATCTCCTCACTTATACTCTTCACCTAGTGACATGTCCTGTGCATATTAAACCATCATGGGAACACACTCTCCTCACTTATACTCTTCCCCAGATAACATGTCCTGTGAATATTAAACCATCAGGGGAACACACTCTCCTCACTTATACTGTTCACCTGGTGACATGTCCCGTGTATATAGAACCATCAGGGGAACACACTCTGCTGACTTATACTGTTCACCTGGTGACATGTCCCGCGTATATTAAACCATCAGGGGAACGCACTCTCCTCTCTTATACTGTTCACCTGGTGACATGTCCCACGTTTATTAAACCATCAGTGGAACTCACTCTCCTCACTTATACTGTTCACCTGGGGACATGTCCCGTGGGCTTTCAACTATCATGGGAAAACACTCTCCTCACTATTCTGTTCCCCAGGTAACATGTCCTGTGAATATTAAATCATCAGGGGAAAACACTCTCCTCACTATTCTGTTCACCTGGTAACATGTCCCGTGTGTATTAAACAATCAGGGGAACACACTCTCCTCACTTATACTGTTCACCTGGTAACATGTCCTGTGCATATTAAACCATCAGGGGAACACACTCTCTTCACTTATACTGTTCACCTGGTTACATGTCCCATGTATATGAAACCATCAGGGGAACACACTCTCCTCACTTCTACTGTTCACCTGGTAACATGTCCCGTGTGCATTAAAAAATCAGGGGAACACACTCTCCTCACTTATACTGTTCACCTGGTAACATGTCCTGTGTATATTAAACCATCAGGGCAACACACTCTCCTCACTTATACTGTTCACTTGGTAACATGTCCCGTGTGTATTAAATCATCAGGGGAACACATTCTCCTCACTTATACTGTTCACCTGGTAACATGTCCCGTGTGCATTAAACCATCAGGGCAACACACTCTCCTCACTTATACTGTTCACCTGGTAACATGTCCCGTGTATATTAAACTATCAGGGGAACACACTCTTCTCACTTATACTGTTCACCTGGTAACATGTCCCGTGTATGTTAAACCATCAGGGGAACACACTCTCCTCACTTATTCTGTTCACCTGGTAACATGTCCTGTGTATATTAAACAATCAGGGGAACACACTCTCCTCACTTCTGCTCTTCACCTGGTAACATGTCCCGTGTATATTAAATCATCAGGGCAACACACTCTCCTCACATATACTGTTCACCTGGTAACATGTCTCGTGTATATTAAACCAGCAGGGGAACTCACTCTCCTCACTTATACTGTTCACCTGGTAACATGTCCCGTGCATATTAAGCCATCTGGGGAACACACTCTCTTCACTTATACTTTTCACCTGGTAACATGTCCTGTGTACATTAAACCATCAGGGGAACACACTCTCCTCACTTATACTCTTTACCTGGTAACATATCGTGTGTATGTTAAACCATCAGGGGCACACACTCTCCTCAATTATACTGTTCAACTGGTCACATGTCCCGTGTGTATTAAACCATTAGGGGAACACACTCTCCTCACTTATACTGATCATCTGGTGACATGTCCCGTGCGTATTAAACCATCAGGGGTACACACTCTCCTCACTCATACTGTTCACCTGGTAAAATGTCCCGTGTATATTAAACCATCAGGGGAACACACTCTCCTCACTTATACTGTTCACCTGGTGACATGTCCCGTGTATATTAAACCATCAGGGGAACACACTCTCCTCACTTATACTGTTCACCTGGTGACATGTCCCGTGTATATTAAACCATCAGGGGAACACACTCTCCTCACTTATACTCTTCACCTGGTGACATGTCCCGTGCACATAAAACCATCAGGGGAATACACTCTCCTCACTTATACTCTTCACCTGGTGACATGTCCCGTGCATTAAACCATCAGGGGAACACACTCTCCTCACTTATACTGTTCACCTGGTGACATGTCCCGAGTTTATTAAACAATGAGGGGAACACACTCTCCTCACGTCTGCTCTTCACCTGGTAACATGTCCCGTGTATATTAAATCATCAGGGCAACACACTCACCTCATATGTACTGTTCACCTGGTAACATGTCTCGTGGATATTAAATCATCAGGGGAACTCACTCTCCTCAGTTATTCTGTTCACCTGGTAACATGTCCCGTGCATTTTAAGCCATCTGGGGAACACACTCCCCTCACTTATACTTTTCACCTAGTGACACGTCCTGTGTATATTAAACCATCAGGGGAACACACTCTCCTCACTTATACTCTTCCCCAGGTAACATGTCCTGTGAATATTAGACCATCAGGGGAACACACTCTCCTCACTTATACTGTTCACCTGGTGACATGTCCCGCGTATATTAAACCATCAGGGGAACGCACTCTCCTCTCTTATACTGCTCACCTGGTGACATGTCCCACGTATATTAAACCATCAGTGGAACACCCTCTCCTCACTTATACTGTTCACCTGGTAACATGTCCCGTGTAAGTTAAACCATCATGGGAATTCACTCTCCTCACTTATAGATTTCACCTGGTAACATGTCCCGTGTGCATTAAACAATCAGGGGAACACACTCTCCTCACTTATTCTTTTCACCTGGTGACATGTCCCATGTGTATTAAACAATCAGGGGAACACACTCTCCTCACTTATACTGTTCACCTGGTGACATGTCCCGTGCGTAAAAAACAATCAGGGGAACACAATCTCCTCACTTATACTCTTCACCTGGTAACATGTCCCGTGCGCATTAAACCATCAGGGGAAAACACTCTCCTCACTATTATGTTCACCTGGTAACATGTCCCGTGTGTATTAAACAATCAGGGGAACACACTCTCCTCACTTATACTGTTCACCTGTTAACATGTCCTGTGTATATTAAACCATCAGGGGAACACACTCGCTTCACTTATACTGTTCACCTGGTAACATGTCCCATGTATATGAAACCATCAGGGGAACACACTCTCCTCACTTCTACTGTTCACCTGGTAACATGTCCCGTGTGCATTAAAAAATCAGGGGAACACAGTCTCCTCACTTATACTGTTCATCTGGTGATGTGACCCGTGTGTATTAAACCATTAGGGGAACACACTCTCCTCTCTTCTACTCTTCACCTGGTAACATGTCCTGTGTATATTAAACCATCAGGGCAACACACTCTCCTCACTTATGCTGTTCACCTGGTAACATGTCCCGTGTATATTAAACCATCAGGGGAACACACTCTCCTCACTTATACTGTTCACCTGGTGACATGTCCCGTGTATATTAAACCATCAGGGGAACACACTCTGCTCACTTATACTGTTCACCTGGTGACATGTCCCGCGTATATTAAACCATCATGGGAACGCACTCTCCTCACATATACTGTTCACCTGGTAACATGTCCCGTGTGTATTAAACCATCATGGGAACACACTCTCCTCACTTATACTGTTCACCTGGTGACATGTCCCGTGCGCATTAAACCATCAGGGGAACACACTCGCCTCACTTATACTGTTCACCTGGTAACATGTCCTGTGTATATTAAACCATCAGGGGAACACACTCTCCTCACTTCTACTCTTCACCTGGTAACATGTCCCGTGTGTATTAAACCATCAGGGCAACACACTCTCCTCACTTATACTGTTCACCTGGTAACATGTCCCGTGCGCAATAAACCATCAGGGAAAAACACTCTCCTCACTATTCTGTTCACCTGGTAACATGTCCCATGCGCAATAAACCATCAGGGAAAAACACTCTCCTCACTATTCTGTTCACCTGGTAACATGTCCCGTGTGTATTAAACAATCAGGGGAACAGACTCTCCTCACTTATACTGTTCACATGGTAACATGTCCCATGTATATTAAATCATCAGGGCAAGACACCGTCCTCACATATACAGTTCACCTGGTAACATGTCTCGTGTATATTAAACCATCAGGGGAACTTACTCTCCTCACTTATACTGTTCACCTGGTAAAATGTCCCTTGCATATTAAGCCATCTGGGGAACACACTCTCCTCACTTATACTCTTCACCAGGTAACATGTCCCATGTATATTTAACCATCAGGGGAACACACTCTGCTCACTTATACTGTTCATCTGTTAACATGTCCCGTGCGTATTAAAGAATCTGGGGAACACACTCTCCTCACCTATACAGTTCACCTGGTAACATGTCCCGTGTATATTAAACCATCAGGGGAACACACTCTCCTCACTTATACTGTTCACCTGGTAAAATGTCCCGTGCGTATTAAACAATCAGGGGAACACACTCTCCTCACTTATACTGTTCACCTGGTAACATGTCCCGTGTATATTAAACCATCAGGGGAACACACTCTCCTCACTTATACTGTTCACCTGGTAAAATGTCCCGTGCATATTAAACAATCAGGGGAACACACTCTCCTCACTTATACTCTTCACCAGGTAACATGTCCTGTGAATATTAAACCATCAGGGGAACACACTCTCCTCACTTATACTGTTCACCTGGTAACATGTCCCTTGCATATTAAGCCATCTGGGTAACACACTCTCTTCACTTATACTTTTCACCTAGAGACATGTCCTGTGTATATTAAACCATCAGGGGAACACACTCTCCTCACTTATACTCTTCACCTGGTGACATGTCCCGCGTATATTAAACCATCATGGGAACACACTCTCCTCACTTCTACTGTTCACGTGGTGACATGTCCCATGTATATTAAACCATCAGTGGAACACCCTCTCCTCACTGATACTGTTCACCTGGTAACATGTCCCGTGTAAGTTAAACCATCATGGGAACTCATTCTCCTCACTCATAGATTTCACCTGGTAACATGTCCCGTGTGCATTAAACAATCAGGGGAACACACTCTCCTCTCTTATACTGTTCATCTGTTAACATGTCCCGTGCGTATTAAACAATCAGGGGAACACACTCTCCTCTCTTATACTGTTCATCTGTTAACATGTCCCGTGCGTATTAAACAATCAGGGGAACACACTCTCCTCACTTATACTGTTCACCTGGTGACATGTCCCGTGTGTATTAAACAATCAGGGGAACACACTCTCCTCTCTTATACTGTTCATCTGTTAACATGTCCCGTGCGTATTAAACAATCAGGGGAACACACTCTCCTCACTTATACTGTTCACCTGGTAACATGTCCCGTGTATATTAAACCATCAGGGGAACACACTGTCCTCACTTATACTGTTCACCTGGTGACGTGTCCCGTGTGCATTAAACAATCAGGGGAACACACACTCCTCACTTATACTCTTCATCAGGTAACGTGTCCCGTGTATATTAAACCATGAGGGGAACACAATCTCCTCACTTATACAGTTCAACTGGCAACATGTCCTGTGTATATTAAACCATCAGGGGAACACACTCTCTTCACTTATACTGTTCACCTGGTAACATGTCCCGTGTATATTAAAACATCAGGGGAACACACTCTCCTCACTTATACTGTGCACCTGGTGACATGTCCCGAGTGTATTAAGCAATCAGGGAAACACACTCTCCTCACTTCTGCTCTTCACCTGGTAACATGTCCCGTTTATATCAAATCATCAGGGCAACACACTCTCCTCACATATACTGTTCACCTGGTAACATGTCTCGTGTATATTAAACCATCAGGGGAACTCACTCTCCTCACTTATACTGTTCACCTGGTAACACGTCCCGTGCATTTTAAGCCATCTGGGGAACACACTCTCCTCACTTATACTTTTGACCAAGTAACATGTCCTGTGTATATTACACCATCAGGGGAACACACTCTCCTCACTTATACTCTTCACCAGGTAACATGTCCTGTGAATATTAAACCATCAGGGGAACACACTCTCCTCACTTATACTGTTCACCTGGTGACATTTCCCACGTATATTAAACCATCAGTGGAACACTCTGTCCTCACTTATACTGTTCACCTGGGAACATGTCCCGTGTGAGTTAAACAATCAGGGGAACACACTCTCCTCACTTATTCTGTTCACCTGGTGAGATGTCCCGTGTGTATTAAACAATCAGGGGAACTCAATCTCCTCACTTATAGAGTTCTCCTGGTAACATGTCCCGTGTGCATTAAACAATCAGGGGAACACACTCTCCTCACTTATAATGTTCACATCGTGACATGTCCCGTGTGTATTAAACAATCAGGGGAACACACTCTTCTCACTTATACTGTTCACCTGGAAACATGTCCCGTGCGTATTAAACAATCAGGGGAACACACTCTCCTCACTTATACTGTTCACCTGGAAACATGTCCTGTGTGTATTAAACAATCAGGGGAACACACTCTCCTCACTTATACTGTTCATCTGGAAACATGTCCCGTGCGTATTAAACAATCAGGGGAACACACTCTCCTCACTTATACTGTTCATCTGGAAACATGTCCCGTGCGTATTAAACAATCAGGGGAACACACTCTCCTCACTTATACTGTTCACCTGGTAACATGTCCTGTGTATATTAAACCATCAGGGGAACACATTCTCTTCACTTATGCTGTTCACCTGGTAACATGTCCCATGTATATGAAACCATCAGGGGAACAAACTCTCCTCACTTATACTGTTCATCTGGAAACATGTCCCGTGCGTATTAAACAATCAGGGGAACACACTCTCCTCACTTATACTGTTCATCTGGTGATGTGACCCGTGTGTATTAAACCATTAGGGGAACACACTCTCCTCACTTCTACTCTTCACCTGGTAACATGTCCCGTGCGGAATAAACCATCAGGGGAAAACACTCTCCTCACTATTCTGTTCACCTGGTAACATTACCCGTGTGCATTAAACAATCAGGGGAACACACTCTCCTCACTTATACTGTTCACCTGGTAACATGTCCCATGTATATTAAATCATCGGGGCAACACACTCTCCTCACATATACAGTTCACCTGGTAACATGTCTCGTGTATATTAAACCATCAGGGGAACACACTCTCATCACTTATACTCTTCACCAGGTAACATGTCCTGTGCATATTAAACCATCAGGGGAACACACTCTCCTCACTTATACTGTTCACCTGGTGACATGTCCCGTGTATATTAAACCATCAGGGGAACACACTCTGCTCACTTATACTGTTCACCTGGTGACATGTCCCGTGCATATTAAACCATCAGTGGAACACCCTCTCCTCACTTATGCTGTTCACCTGGTGACATGTCCCGTGTATATTAAACCATCATGGGAACACACTCTCCTCACTTATACTGTTCACCTGGTGACATGTCCCCTGCATATTAAACCATCAGGGGAACACATTCTCCTCACTTATACTGTTCACCTGGTGACATGTCCCGTGTATATTAAACCATCAGGGGAAAGCACTCTCCTCACTTATACTGTTCACCTGGTGACATGTCCCGAGTGTATTAAACAATCAGGGAAACACACTCTCCTCACTTCTGCTCTTCACCTGGTAACATGTCTCGTGTATATTAAACCATCAGGGGAACACAATCTCCTCACTTATACTGTTCAACTGGCAACATGTCCTGTGTATATTAAACCATCAGGGGAATACACTCTGCTCACTTATACTGTTCACCTGGTAACATGTCCCGTTTGTATTAAATCATCAGGGCAACACACTCTCTTCACATATACTGTTCACCTGGCAACATGTCTCGTGTATATTAAACCATCAGGGGAACACAATCTCCTCACTTATACTGTTCAACTGGCAACATGTCCCGTGTGTATGAAACAATCAGGGGAACACACTCTCCTCACTTATACTGTTCACCTGGTAACATGTCCCGTGTGAGTTAAACCATCATGGGAACTCACTCTCCTCACTTATACTGTTCACCTGGTAACATGTCCCGTGTGCATTAAACAATCAGGGGAACACACTCTCCTCACTTATTCTGTTCACCTGGTGAGATGTCCCGTGTGTATTAAACAATCAGGGGAACACACTCTCCTCACTTATTCTGTTCACCTGGTGAGATGTCCCGTGTATATTAAACAATCAGGGGAACACACTCTCCTCACTTCTGCTCTTCACCTGGTAACATGTCCCGTTTATATTAAATCATCAGGGGAACTCACTCTCCTCACTTATACTGTTCACCTGGTAACATGTCCCGTGCATATTAAGCCATCTGGGGAACACACTCTCCTCACTTATACTTTTCACCAAGTAACATGTCCTGTGTATATTAAACCATCAGGGGAACACACTCTCCTCACTTATACTGTTCACCTGGTGACATGTCCCACGTATATTAAACCATCAGTGGAACACTCTCTCCTCACTTATACTGTTCACCTGGTGAGATGTCCCGTGTGTATTAAACAATCAGGGGAACACACTCTCCTCACTTATACTGTTCACCTGGTAACATGTCCCGTGTGAGTTAAACCATCATGGGAACTCACTCTCCTCACTTATTGAGTTCACGTGGTAACATGTCCCGTGTGCATTAAACAATCAGGGGAACACACTCTCCTCACTTATTCTGTTCACCTGGTGAGATGTCCCGTGTGTATTAAATAATCAGGGGAACACACTCTCCTCACTTTTACTGTTCACCTGGTAACATGTCCCATGTATAAGAAATCATCAGGGGAACACACTCTCCTCACTTACACTGTTCACCTGGTAACATGTCCTGTGTATATTAAACCATCAGGGGAACACATTCTCTTCACTCATACTGTTCACCTGGTAACATGTCCCATGTATAAGTAACCATCAGGGGAACACACTCTCCTCACTTCTACTGTTCACCTGGTAACATGTCCCGTGTGCATTACAGAATCAGGGGAACACACTCTCCTCACTTATACTGTTCATCTGGCAGCATGTCCCGTGCGTTTTAAACAATCATGGAACACACTCTCCTCACTTATACGGTTAATCTGGTAACATGTCCCGTGTGCATTAAACAATCAGGGAACACATTCTCCTCACTTACACTGTTCACCTGGTGACATGTCCCGTGTGCATTAAACCATCAGGGGAACACACTCTCCTCACTTCTACTGTTCACCTGGTGTCATTTCCCGTGTATATTAAACCATCAGGGGAACACACTCTCCTCACTTATACTGTTCACCTGGTGACTTGTCCCGTGTGTATTAAACAATCAGGAGAACACACTCTCCTCACTTATACTGTTCACCTGGTGACATGTCCCGTGTGCATTAAACAATCTGGGGAACACACTCTCCTCACTTATACTGTTCACCTGGTGACATGTCCCGTGTGCATTAAACAATCAGGGGAACCCACTCTCCTCACTTCTACTGTTCACCTGGTGACATGTCCCGTGTGCATTAAACAATCTGGGGAACACACTCTCCTCACTTATACTCTTCATCAGGTAACGTGTCCCGTGTATATTAAACCATCAGGGGAACACTCTCTCCTCACTTATACTGTTCACCTGTTGACATGTCCCGTGTGCATTAAACAATCAGGGGAACACACTCTCCTCACTTATACTCTTCATCAGGTAACGTGTCCCGTGTATATTAAACCATCAGGGGAACACACTCTCCTCACTTCTGCTCTTCACCTGGTAACTTGTCCCCTGTATATTAAATCATCAGGGCAACACACTCTCCTCACATATACTGTTCACCTGGGAACATGTCTCGTGTATATTAAACCATCAGGGGAACACACTCTCCTCACTTATACTGTTCACCTGGTAACGTGTGCCGTGCATATTAAGCCATCAGGGGAACACACTCTCCTCACTTATACTGTTCACCTGGTGACATGTCCCACGTATATTAAACCATCAGTGGAACACCCTCTCCTCACTTATACTGTTCACCTGGTAACATGTCCCGTGTAAGTTAAACCATCATGGGAACTCAATCTCCTCAATTATAGATTTCACCTGGTAACATGTCCCGTGTGCATTAAACAATCAGGGGAACACACTCTCCTCACTTATACTGTTCACCTGGTGACGTGTCCCGTCTGCATTAAACAATCAGGGGAACACACTCTCCTCACTTATACTGTTCACCTGGTAACATGTCCCGTGTATATTAAACCATCAGGGGAACACACTCTCCTCACGAAAACTGTTCACTTGGTGACATGTCCCGTGCGCATAAAACCATCAGGGGAATACACTCTCCTCACTTATAATGTTCACCTGGTGACATATCCCGTGTGCATTAAACAATCAGGGGAACACACTCTCCTCACTTATACTCTTCATCAGGTAACATGTCCCGTGTAAGTTAAACCATCATGGGAACTCAATCTCCTCAATTATAGATTTCACCTGGTAACATGTCCCGTGTATATTAAACTATCAGGGGAACACTCTCTACTCACTTATACTGTTCACCTGGTGACATATCCCGTGTGCATTAAACCATCAGGGGAACACACTCTCCTCACTTCTACTGTTCACCTGGTGTCATTTCCCGTGTATATTAAACCATCAGGGGAACAAACTCTACACTTATACTGTTCACCTGGTAACATGTCCCGTCTGCATTAAACAATCAGGGGAACACACTCTCCTCACTTATACTGTTCACCTGGTAACATGTCCCGTTTGCATTAAACAATCAGGGGAACACACTCTCCTCAATTATACTGTTCACCTGGTAACATGTCCCGTGCGCATTAAACCATCAGGGGAAAACACTCTCCTCACTGTTCTGTTCACCTGGTAACATGTCCCGTGTATATTAAACCATCAGGGGAACACACTCTCCTCACTTCTACTGTTCACCTGGTGACAGGTCCCGTGTACATTAAACCATCAGGGGAACATACTCTGCTCACTTATACTGTTCACCTGGTAACATGTCCTGTGTATATTAAACCATCAGGGGAACACACTCTCCTCACTTATACTGTTCACCTGGTAACATGTCCCTTGCGTATTAAACAATCAGGGGAACACATTCTCCTCACTTATACTGTTCACCTGGTAACATGTCCCGTGTATATTAAACCATCAGGGGAACACACTCTCCTCACTTATACTGTTCACCTGGTAACATGTCCCGTGTATATTAAACCATCAGGGGAACACACTCTCTTCACTTATGCTGTTCACCTGGTGACATGTCCCACGTATATTAAACCATCAGTGGAACACCCTCTCCTCACTTATACTGTTCACCTGGTAACATGTCCCGTGTAAGTTAAACCATCAGGGGAAAACACTCTTCACTTATACTGTTCACCTGGTAACATGTCCCGTTTGCATTAAACAATCAGGGGAACACACTCTCCTCAATTATACTGTTCACCTGGTAACATGTCCCGTGCGCATTAAACCATCAGGGGAAAACACTCTCCTCACTGTTCTGTTCACCTGGTAACATGTCCCGTGTATATTAAACCATCAGGGGAACACACTCTCCTCACTTCTACTGTTCACCTGGTGACAGGTCCCGTGTACATTAAACCATCAGGGGAACATACTCTGCTCACTTATACTGTTCACCTGGTAATATGTCCTGTGTATATTAAACCATCAGGGGAACACACTCTCCTCACTTATACTGTTCACCTGGTAACATGTCCCTTGCGTATTAAACAATCAGGGGAACACACTCTCCTCACTTATACTGTTCACCTGGTAACATGTCCCGTGTATATTAAACCATCAGGGGAACACACTCTCCTCACTTATACTGTTTACCTGGTAACATGTCCGGTGTATATTAAACCATCAGGGGAACACACTCTCCTCACTTATACTGTTCACCTGGTAACATGTCCCGTGTGTATTAAACAATCAGGGGAACACACTCTCCTCACTTCTACTGTTCACCTGGTGACATGTCCCGTGTATATTAAACCATCAGGGGAACACAATCTCCTCACTTATACTGTTCACCTGGGAACATGTCCTGTGTGTATTAAACCATCAGGGGGACACAATCTCCTCACTTACACTGTTCACCTGGTAAAATGTCCCGTGTATGTTAAACCATCAGGGGAACACACTCTCCTCACTTATACTGTTCACCTGGTAACATGTCCCGTGTGTATTAAACCATCAGGGGAATACACTCTCCTCACTTATACTGTTCACCTGGTAACATATCCTGTGTATGTTAAACCATCAGGGGCACACACTCTCCTCACTTATACTTTTCACCTGGTCACATGTCCCGTTTGTATTTAACCATCAGGGGCACACACTCTCCTCACTTATACTTTTCACCTGGTCACATGTCCCGTGTGTATTAAACCATCAGGGGCACACACTCTCCTCACTTATACTTTTCACCTGGTAACATGTCCCGTGTATATTAAACAATCAGGGGAACACACTCTCCTCACTTATACTGTTCACCTGGTGACATGTCCCGTGTGTATTAAACCATCAGGGGCACACACTCTCCTCAGTTATACTGTTCACCTGGTGACATGTCCCGTGCGTTTTAAACAATCAGGGGAACACACTCTCCTCACTTCTACTGTTCACCTGGTGACATATCCCGGGTGCATTAAACAATCAGGGGAACACACTCTCCTCACTTATACTCTTCATCAGGTAACGTGTCCCGTGTATATTAAACCGTCAGGGGAACACAATCTCCTCACTGATATTGTTCACCTGGTGACATGTCCCGAGTTTATTAAACAATCAGGGGAACACACTCTCCTCACTTCTGCTCTTCACCTGGTAACATCTCCCGTGTATATTAAATCATCAGGGCAACACACTCTCCTCTCATATACTGTTCACCTGGTAACATGTTTCATGTATATTAAACAATCAGGGGAACTCACTCTCCTCACTTATACTGTTCACCTGGTAACATGTCCCGTGCATATTAAGCCATCTGGGGAACACACTCTCCTCACTTATACTTTTCACCTATTGACATGTCCTGTGTATATTAAACCATCAGCAGGACACACTCTCCTCACTTATACTCTTCACCAGGAAACATGTCCTGTGAATATTAAACCATCAGGGGAAAACACTCTCCTCACTTATACTGTTCACCTGCTGACATGTCCCGTGTATTTAGAACCATCAGGGGAACACACTCTGCTCACTTATACTGTTCACCTGGTGACATGTCCCGTGTATATTAAATAATCAGGGGAACACACTCTCCTCACTTATCCTGTTCACCTTGTAACATGTCCAGTGCGTATTAAACAATCAGGGGAACACACTCTCCTCACTTATACTGTACACCTGGTAACATGTCCCGTGCGTATTAAACAATCAGGGGAACACACTCTCCTCACTTATACTGTTCACCTGGTAACATGTCCCGTGCGCATTAAACAATCAGGGGAACACATTCTCCTCACTTCTACTGTTCACCTGGTAACATGTCCGTGTGTATTAAACAATCAGGGAACAAACTCTCCTCAATTATACTGTTCACCTGGTAACATGTCCCGTGTGTATTAAACAATCAGCGGAACACACTCTCCTCACTTATACTGTTCACCTGGTAACATGTCTCGTGTATATTAAACCATCAGGGGAAAACACTCTCCTCACTATTCTGTTCACCTGGTAACATGTCCCGTGTGTATTAAACAATCAGGGGAACACAGTCTCCTCACTAATACTGTTCACCTGGTAACATGTCCCGTGTGTATTAAACAATCAGGGGAACACACTCTCCTCACTTATACTGTTCACCTGGTAACATGTCCCGTGTGTATTAAACAATCAGGGGAACACACTCTCCTCACTTATACTGTTCACCTGGTAACATGTCCTGTGTATATTAAACCATCAGGGGAACACACTCTCTTCACTTATACTGTTCACCTGGTAACATGTCCCATGTATATTAAACCATCAGGGGAACACACTCTCTTCACTTATACTGTTCACCAGGTAACATGTCCCGTGTATATTAAACCATCAGGGGAACACACTCTCTTCACTTATACTGTTCACCTGGTAACATGTCCCATGTATATGAAACCATCAGGGGAACACACTCCCCTCACTTCTCCTGTTCAAATGGTAACATGTCCCGTGTGCATTAAAAAATCGGGGGAACACACTCTCCTCACTTATGCTGTTCACCTGGTAACATGTCCCGTGCGTATTAAACAATCAGGGGAACACACTCTCCTCTCTTATACTGTTCTTTTGGTGACGTGACCCGTGTATATTAAACCATTAGGGGAACACACTCTCCTCACTTCTACTCTTCACCTGGTAACATGTCCTGTGTATATTAAACCATCAGGGGAACACCCTCTCCTCACTTATAGATTAAACCTGGTAACATGTCCCGTGTGCATTAAACAATCAGGGGAACACACTCTCCTCACTTATACTGTTCATCTGGTAACATGTCCCGTGCGTATTAAACGATCAGGGGAACACACTCTCCTCACTTATGCTGTTCACCTGGTGACATGTGCCGTGTGTATTAAACAATCAGGGGAACACACTCTCCTCACTTATACTTTTCACCTGGTAACATGTCCCGTGCGCATTAAACTATCAGGGGAAAACACTCTCCTCACTATTCTGTTCACCTGGTAACATGTCCCGTGTGTATTAAACATTCAGGGGAGCACACTCTCCTCACTTATACTGTTCACCTGGTAACATGTCCTGTGTATATTAAACCATCAGGGGAACACACTCTCCTCACTGTTCTGTTCACCTGGTAACATGTCCCGTGTATATTAAACCATCAGGGCAACACACTCTCCTCACTTATACTGTTCACCTGGTAACATTTCCCGTGTATATTAAATCATCAGGGGAACACACTCTCCTCACTTCTTCTGTTCACCAGGTGACATGTCCCGTGTATATTAAACCATCAGGGCAACACACTCTCCTCACTTATACTGTTCACCTGGTAACATGTCCCGTGTATATTAAACCATCAGGGGAACACACTCTCCTCACTTCTACTGTTCACCTGGTAACATGTCCCGTGTATATTAAACCATCAGGGGAACACACTCTCCTCACTTATACTGTTCACCTGGTGACATGTCCCGTGCGTATTAAACAATCAGGTGAACACACTCTCCTCACTTATACTGTTCACCTGGTAACATGTCCCGTGTGTATTAAACAATCACGGGAACACACTCTCCTCACTTATACTGTTCACCTGGTAACATGTCCCGTGTATATTAAACAATCAGGGGAACACACTCTCCTCACTTATTCTGATCACCTGGTGACATGTCCCGTGTGTATTAAACAATCAGGGGAATACACTCTCCTCACTTATACTGTTCACCTGGTAACATGTCCTGTGTTGTTAAACCATCAGGGGAACACACTCTCTTCACTTATACTGTTCACCTGGTAACATGTCCCATGTATATGAAACCATCAGGGGAACACACTCTCCTCATTACTCCTGTTCACCTGGTAACAAGTCCCGTGAGCATTAAAAAATCAGGGGAACACACTCTCCTCACTTATACTTTTCACCTGGTAACATGTCCCGTGGGCTTTAAACCATCATGGGAAAACACTCTCCTCACTATTCTGTTCACCAGGTATCATGTCCCGTGTGAATTAAACATTCAGGGGAACACACTCTCCTCACCTATTCTGTTCACCTGGTGACATGTCCCGTGTGTATTAAACAATCAGGGGAACACACACTCCTCACTTATACTGTTCACCTGGTAACATGTCCCGTGTGTATAAAACAATCACGGGAACACACTCTCCTCACTTATACTGTTCACCTGGTAACATGTCCCGTGCGTATTAAACAATCAGGGGAACAGACTCTCCTCACTTATACTGTTCACCTGGTAACATGTCCCGTTTGCATTAAACAATCAGGGGAACACACTCTCCTCACTTATACTGTTCACCTGGTAACATGTCCCGTGTATATTAAACCATCAGGGGAACACACTCTCCTCACTTCTACTGTTCACCTGGTAACATGTCCCGTGTATATTAAACCATCAGGGGAACACACTCTCCTCACTTATACTGTTCACCTGGTGACATGTCCCGTGCGTATTAAACAATCAGGGGAACACACTCTCCTCACTTATACTGTTCACCTGGTAACATGTCCTGTGTATATAAAACCATCAGGGGAACACTCTCTCCTCACTTCTACGGTTCACCTGGTGACATGGCCTGTGTATATTAAACCATCAGGGGAACACACTCTCCTCACTTATACTGTTCACCTGGTAACTTGTCCTGTGCGTATTAAACAATCAGGGGAACACACTCTCCTCACTTCTACTGTTCACCTGGTGACATGTCCTGTGTATATTAAACCATCAGGGGAACACACTCTCCTCACTTATACTGTTCACCTGGTAACATGTCCTGTGTGTATTAAACAATCGGGGGAACACACTCTCCTCACTTCTACTGTTCACCTGGTGACATGTCCTGTGTATATTAAACCATCAGGGGAACACAATCTCCTCACTTATACTCTTCACCAGGTAACATGTCCTGTGAATATTAAACCATCAGGGGAACACACTCTCCTCACTTATACTTTTCACCTGGTGACATGTCCCACGTATATTAAACCATCAGGGGAACACTCTCTCCTCACTTATAGAGTTCACCTGGTAACATGTCCCGTGTGCATTAAACAATCAGGGGAACACACTCTCCTCACTTATACTGTTCACCTGGTGACATGTCCCGTGTGCATTAAACAATCAGGGGAACACACTCTCCTCACTTATACTGTTCACCTGGTGACATGTCCCGTGTGCATTAAACAATCAGGGGAACACACTCTCCTCACTTATACTGTTCATCTGGAAACATGTCCCTTGCGTATTAAACAATCAGGGGAACACACTCTCCTCACTTATACTGTTCACCTGGTGACATGTCCCGTGTGCATTAAACAATCAGGGGAACACACTCTCCTCACTTATAGTGTTCATCTGGAAACATGTCCCTTGCGTATTAAACAATCAGGGGAACACACTCTCCTCACTTATACTGTTCACCTGGTGACATGTCCCTTTCGTATTAAACAATCAGGGGAACACACTCTCCTCACTTCTACTGTTCACCTGGTGACATGTCCCTTGTGCATTAAACCATCAGGGGGACACAATCTCCTCACTTATACTGTTCACCTGGTAAAATGTTCCGTGTATGTTAAACCATCACGGGAACACACTCTACTCACTTACACTGTTCACCTGGTGACATGTCCCGTGTGCATTAAACAATCAGGGGAACACACTCTCCTCACTTATACTGTTCATCTGGAAACATGTCCCGTGCGTATTAAACAATCAGGGGAACACACTCTCCTCACTTATACTCTTCACCTGGTGACATGTCCCGTGCGCATAAAACCATCAGGGGAACACACTCTCCTCACTTATACTGCTCACCTGGTAACATGTCCCGTGTGCATTAAACAATCAGGGGAACACACTCTCCTCACTTATACTGCTCACCTGGTAACATGTCCCGTTTGCATTAAACAATCAGGGGAACACACTCTCCTCACTGTTCTGTTCACCTGGTAACATTTCCCGTGTATATTAAACCATCAGGGCAACAGACTCTCCTCACTTATACTGTTCACCTGGTAACATGTCCCGTGCATATTAAACCATCAGGGGAACACACTCTCCTCACTTCTACTGTTCACCTGGTAACATGTCCCGTGTATATTAAACCATCAGGGGAACACACTCTCCTCACTTATACTGTTCACCTGGTGACATGTCCCGTGCGTATTAAACAATCAGGGGAACACACTCTCCTCACTTATACTGTTCACCTGGTAACATGTCCTGTGTATATAAAACCATCAGGGGAACACACTCTCCTCACTTCTACTGTTCACCTGGTAACATGTCCCGTGTGCATTAAACAATCAGGGGAACACACTCTCCTCACTTATTCTGTTCACCTGGTGACATGTCCCGTGTGTATTAAACAATCAGGGGAACACACTCTCCTCACTTATACTGTTCACCTTGTGACATGTCCCGTGCACGTTAAACCATCAGGGGAAAAAACTCTCCTCACTATTCTGTTCACCTGGTAACATGTCCCGTGTGCATTAAAAAATCAGGTGAACACACTCTCCTCACTTCTACTGTTCACCTGGTAACATGTCCCGTGTGCATTAAAAAATCAGGGGAACACACTGTCCTCACTTCTACTGTTCAACTGTTATCATGGCCCGTGTGCATTAAACAATCAGGGGAACACACTCTCTTAACTTATACTGTTCACCTGGTAACATGTCCAAGGTATATTAAACCATCAGGGGAACACACTCTCCCCACTTCTACTGTTCACCTGGTAACATGTCCCATGTATATTAAACCATCAGGGGAACACACTCTCCTCACTTCTACTGTTCACCAGGTAACATGTCCCGTGTGCATTAAAAAATCAGGGGAACACACTCTCCTCACTTCTACTGTTCACCTGGTAACATGTCCCGTGTGCATTAAATAATCAGGGGAACACACTCTCCTCACTTCTACTGTTCACCTGGTAACATGGCCCGTGTGCATTAAAAAATCAGGGGAACACACTCTCCTCACTTATACTGTTCATCTGGTAACATGTCCTGTGTATATTAAACCATCAGGGGAAAACACTCTCCTCACTTATACTGTTCACCTGGTGACATGCCCCGTGTTTATTTAACAAACAGGGGAACACGCTCTCCTCACTTATACTGTTCACCTGGTAACATGTCCCGTGTATATGAAACCATCAGGGGAACACATTCTCCTCACTTTAATACGCACGGGACATGTTACCGGGTGAACAGTATAAGTGAGCAGAGTGTGTTCCCCTGATGGTTTAATACACACGGGACATGTTACCAGGTGAACTCTATAAGTGAGGAGGGTGTGTTCCCCTGATGGTTTAATCTATACAGTACATGTTACCAGATGAACAGTATAAGTGAGGAGAGTGTGTTCCCCTGATTGTTTAATATACACAGGACATGTTACCAGGTGAACAGTATAAGTGAGGAGAGTGTGTTCTCCTGATTGTTTAATATACACGGGACATGTTACCAGGTGAACAGTATAAGTAAGGAGAGTGTGTTCCCCTGATGGTTTAATATACACAGCACATGTAACCAGGTGAACTGTATATGTGAGGGGCATGTGTTCCCCTGATGGTTTAATACGAACGGGACATGTTACCAGGTGAACAGTATAAGTGAGGAGAGTGTGTTCCCCTGATTGTTGAATAAACACGGGACATGTTACCAGATGAGCAGTATAAGTGAGGAGAGTGTGTTCCCCTGGTGGTTTAATATCGACGGGACATGTTACCAGGTGAACAGTATAAGTGAGGAGAGTGTGTTCCCCTGATGCTTTAATACACATGGGACATGTCACCAGGTGAACAGTGTAAGTGAGGGGAGTGTGTTCCCCTGATGGTTTAACATGCACGGGACATGTCACCTGGAGATCAGTATAAGTGAGGAGAGTGTGTTCCCCTGATGGTTTAATAGACACGGGACATGTGACCAGGTGAACAGGATAAGTGAGGAGAGTGTGTTCCCCTGATGGCTCAATACGCACGGGACATGTTTCCAGGTGAACAGTATAAGTGAGGAGACTGTGTTCACCTGATTGTTTAATATACACAGGTCATTTTACCAGGTGAACTCTATAACTGAGCAGAATCTGTTCCCCTGATGGTTTAATATACACGGGACATGTTACCAGCTCTAGAGTAGTAGTGAGGAGAGTGTGTTCCCTTGATTGTTTAATATACACTGGACATGTTACCAGCTCTAGAGTAGAAGTGAGGAGAGTATGCTCCCCTGATTGTTTAATACGCACGGGACATGTTACATGGTGAACCGTATAAGTGAGGAGACTGTGTTCCCCTGATGGTTTAATACACACAGGACATGTTACCAGGTGAACAGTATAAGTGAGGTGAATGTGTTCCTCTGATGGTATAATACGCACGGTAAATGTTACCAGGTGAACAGTATAAGTGAGGGGAATGTGGTCCCCTGATTGTTTAATACACACGGGACATGTTACCAGATGAACAGTATAAGTGAGGAGAGTATGTTCACCTGGTGGTTTAATACACACGGGACATGTTACCAGGTGAACAGTATAAGTGAGGAGAGTGTGTTCCCCTGATGGTTTAATACGGACGGGACATGTTACCAGGTGAACAGTATAAGTGAGGAGAGTGTGTTCCCCTGATGGTTTAATACGGACGGGACATGTTACCAGGTGAACAGTATAAGTGAGGAGAGTGTGATCCCCTGATGGTTTAATATACACGGGACATGTCACCAGGTGAACAGTATAAGTGAGGAGAGTGTGTTCCCCTGATGGTTAATATACACGTGACATGTTACCAGGTGAACAGTATAAGTGAGGAGACTGTGTTCCCATGATGGTTTAATGCACACAGGACATGTTACCAGGTGAACAGTCTAAGTGAGGAGACTGTTTTCCCCTGATGGTTTAATGATCACGGGACATGTTACCATGTGAACTCCATAAGTGAGGAGAGTGTTTTCCCCTGATGGTTTAATACACACGGGACATGTCACCAGGTGAACAGTGTAAGTGAGGAGACTGTGTTCTCCTGATTGTTTAATATACACGGGACATGTTACCAGGTGAACAGTATAAGTGAGCAGAGTGTGTTCCCCTGATTGTTTACGACACTCAGGACATGTTACCAGGTGAACAGTATAAGTGAGGAGAGTGTGTTCCCCTGATGGTTTAATACACACGGGACATGTTACCATGTGAACTCCATAAGTGAGGAGAGTGTGTTCCCCTGATTGTTTAATACACACGGGACATGTCACCAGGTGAACAGTGTAAGTGAGGAGACTGTGTTCTCCTGACTGTTTAGTTTATACACGGGACATGTTACCACGTGAACAGGATAAGTGAGGAGAGTGTGTTCCCCTAATGTTTTAATACACACGGGACATGTTACCAGTGAACTCTATAAGTGAGGAGGGTGTGTTCCCCTGATGGTTTAATACACACAGGAAATGTTACCAGGTAAACAGTATAAGTGAGGAGAGAGTGTTCCCCTGATGGTTTAATATACACAGGAGATGTTCCCAAGTGAACAGTATAAGTGAGGAGAGTGTGTTCCCCTGATTGTTTAATACACAGGGGACATGTCACCAGGTGAACAGCATACGAGAGGAGAGTCTGTTCCCCTGATTGTTTAATATAAACAGGACATGTTACCAGGTGAACAGTATAAGTGAGCAAATTGTGTTCCCCTGATGGTTTAATACGAACGGGACATGTTACCATGTGAACAGCATAAGAGAGGAGAGTTTGTTCCCCTGATTGTTTAATACACACGGGACATGTCACCAGGTGAACAGTAGAAGTGAGGAGAGTGTGTTCCCCTGATTGTTTAATACACACGGGACATGTCACCAGGTGAACAGTATAAGTGAGGAGAGTGTGTTCCCCTGATTGTTTAATATACACAGGACATGTTACCAGATGGACTGCATAAGTGAGCAGAGTGTTTTCCCCTGATGGTTTAAGATACATGGGACATGTTAGCAGGTGAACTCTATAACTGAGCAGATTCTGTTCCCCTGATGGTTTAATATACACGGGACATGTTACCAGCTCTAGAGTAGAAGTGAGGAGAGAGTGTTCCCCTGATTGTTTAATATGCACGGGACATGTCACCAGGTGAACAGTATAAGTGAGGAGAGTGTGTTCCCCTGATGGTTTAATGCACACAGGACATGTTACCAGGTGAACAGCATAAGTGAGGAGACTGTGTTCCCCTGATGGTTTAATGTGCACAGGACATGTTACCAGGTGAACAGCATAAGTGAGCAGAGTGTGTTCCCCTGATGGTTTAATACACACGGGACATGTTACCAGGTGACCTCGATAAGTGAGGAGGGTGTGTTCCCCTGATGGTTTAATCTATACAGGACATGTTACCAGGTGAACAGTACAAGTGAGGAGACAGTGTTCCCCTGATGGTTTAATGCACACAGGACATCTTACCAGGTGAACAGTATAAGTGAGGAGACTGTGTTCCGCTGATGGTTTAATATACACAGGACATGTTACCAGGTGAACAGTATAAGTGAGCAGAGTGTGTTCCCCTGATGGTTTAATACACACGGGACATGTTACCAGGTGAACTCTATAAGTGAGGAGAGTGTGTTCCCCCGATGGTTTAATCTATACAGGACATGTTACCAGGTGAACAGTATAAGTGAGCAGAGTTTGTTCCACTGATTTTTTAATACACACGGGAAATGTTACCAGGTGAACAGTAGAAGTGAGGAGAGTGTGTTCCCCTGATGGTTTAATACACACAGGAAATGTTACCAGGTAAACAGTATAAGTGAGGAGAGTGTGTTCCCCTGATGGTTTAATATAGACAGGACATGTTCCCAAGTGAACAGTAGAAGTGAGGAGAGTGTGTTCCCCTGATTGTTTAATACACAGGGGACATGTCACCAGGTGAACAGTATACGTGAGGAGAGTGTGTTCCCCTGATGGTTTAATACACACGGGACATGTCACCAGGTGAACAGTGTAAGTGAGGAGACTGTGTTCTCCTGATTGTTTAATATACACGGGACATGTTACCATGTGAACAGTATAAGTGAGGAGAGTCTGTTCCCCTGATTGTTTAATAAACACGGGACATGTTCCCAGATGAGCAGTATAAGTGAGGAGAGTGTGTTCCCCTGATTGTTTAATACGCCGGGACATGTCACCAGGTGAACAGTATAAGTGAGGAGAGTGTGTTCTCCTGACCGTTTAGTTTATACACGGGACATGTTACCACGTTAACAGGATAAGTGAGGAGAGTGTGTTCCCCTGATGGTTTAATACACACGGGACATGTTACCAGGTGAACAGTATAAGTGAGGAGATTGAGTTCCCCTGATTGTTTAAAACGCACGGGACATGTCATCAGGTGAACAGTATAAGTGAGGAGAGTGTGTTCCCCTGATTGTTTAATGCAGACAGGACATGTTACCAGGTGAACAGTATAAGTGAGGAGAGTGTGTTCCCCTGATGGTTTAATACACACGGGACATGTCACCAGGTGAACAGTGTAAGTGAGGAGACTGTGTTCTCCTGACTGTTTAGTTTATACACGGGACATGTTACCACGTGAACAGGATAAGTGAGGAGAGTGTGTTCCCCTGATGGTTTAATACACACGGGACATGTTACCAGTTGAACTCTATAAGTGAGGAGGGTGTGTTCCCCTGATGGTTTAATACACACAGGAAATGTTACAAGGTAAACAGTATAAGTGAGGAGAGTGTGTTCCCCTGATGGTTTAATATACACAGTAGATGTTCCCAAGTGAACAGTATAAGTGAGGAGAGTGTCTTCCCCTGATTGTTTAATACACAGGGGACATGTCACCAGGTGAACAGCATACGAGAGGAGAGTCTGTTCCCCTCATGGTTTAATATACACGGGACACGTCACCAGGTGAACAGTATAAGTGAGGAGAGTGTGTTCCCCTGATGGTTTAATACACTTGGGACATGTCACCAGGTGAACAGTATAATTGAGGAGAATGTTTTCCCCTGATGGTTTAATATACACGGGACATGTCACCAGTTGAACAGTATAAGTGAGGAGAATGTTTTCCCCTGATGGTTTAATATAGACGGGACATGTCACCAGGTGAACAGTATAAGTGAGGAGAATGTTTTCCCCTGATGGTTTAATATAGACGGGACATGTTACCAGTTGAACAGTATAAGTGAGGAGAGTGTGTTCCCCTGATGGTTTAATACGGACGGGACATGTTACCAGGTGAACAGTATAAGTGAGGAGAGTGTGATCCCCTGATGGTTTAATATACACGGGACATGTCACCAGGTGAACAGTATAAGTGAGGAGAGTGTGTTCCCCTGATGGTTAATATACACGTGACATGTTACCAGGTGAACAGTATAAGTGAGGAGACTGTGTTCCCATGATGGTTTAATGCACACAGGACATGTTACCAGGTGAACAGTCTAAGTGAGGAGACTGTTTTCCCCTGATGGTTTAATGATCACGGGACATGTTACCATGTGAACTCCATAATTGAGGAGAGTGTTTTCCCCTGATGGTTTAATACACACGGGACATGTCACCAGGTGAACAGTGTAAGTGAGGAGACTGTGTTCTCCTGATTGTTTAATATACACGGGACATGTTACCAGGTGAACAGTATAAGTGAGCAGAGTGTGTTCCCCTGATTGTTTACGACACTCAGGACATGTTACCAGGTGAACAGTATAAGTGAGGAGAGTGTGTTCCCCTGATGGTTTAATACACACGGGACATGTTACCATGTGAACTCCATAAGTGAGGAGAGTGTGTTCCCCTGATTGTTTAATACACACGGGACATGTCACCAGGTGAACAGTGTAAGTGAGGAGACTGTGTTCTCCTGACAGTTTAGTTTATACACGGGACATGTTACCACGTGAACAGGATAAGTGAGGAGAGTGTGTTCCCCTAATGGTTTAATACACACGGGACATGTTACCAGGTGAACTCTATAAGTGAGGAGGGTGTGTTCCCCTGATGGTTTAATACACACAGGAAATGTTACCAGGTAAACAGTATAAGTGAGGAGAGAGTGTTCCCCTGATGGTTTAATATACACAGGAGATGTTCCCAAGTGAACAGTATAAGTGAGGAGAGTGTGTTCACCTGATTGTTTAATACACAGGGGACATGTCACCAGGTGAACAGCATACGAGAGGAGAGTCTGTTCCCCTGATTGTTTAATATAAACAGGACATGTTACCAGGTGAACAGTATAAGTGAGCAAATTGTGTTCCCCTGATGGTTTAATACGAACGGGACATGTTACCATGTGAACAGCATAAGAGAGGAGAGTTTGTTCCCCTGATTGTTTAATACACAGGGGACATGTCACCAGGTGAACAGTATAAGTGAGGAGAGTGTGTTCCCCTGATGGTTTAATACACACGGGACATGTCACCAGGTGAACAGTGTAAGTGAGGAGACTGTGTTCTCCTGATTGTTTAATATACACGGGACATGTTACCATGTGAACAGTATAAGTGAGGAGAGTCTGTTCCCCTGATTGTTTAATAAACACGGGACATGTTCCCAGATGAGCAGTATAAGTGAGGAGAGTGTGTTCCCCTGATTGTTTAATACGCCGGGACATGTCACCAGGTGAACAGTATAAGTGAGGAGAGTGTGTTCTCCTGACTGTTTAGTTTATACACGGGACATGTTACCACGTTAACAGGATAAGTGAGGAGAGTGTGTTCCCCTGATGGTTTAATACACACGGGACATGTTACCAGGTGAACAGTATAAGTGAGGAGATTGAGTTCCCCTGATTGTTTAAAACGCACGGGACATGTCATCAGGTGAACAGTATAAGTGAGGAGAGTGTGTTCCCCTGATTGTTTAATGCAGACAGGACATGTTACCAGGTGAACAGTATAAGTGAGGAGAGTGTGTTCCCCTGATGGTTTAATACACACGGGACATGTCACCAGGTGAACAGTGTAAGTGAGGAGACTGTGTTCTCCTGACTGTTTAGTTTATACACGGGACATGTTACCACGTGAACAGGATAAGTGAGGAGAGTGTGTTCCCCTGATGGTTTAATACACACGGGACATGTTACCAGGTGAACTCTATAAGTGAGGAGGGTGTGTTCCCCTGATGGTTTAATACACACAGGAAATGTTACAAGGTAAACAGTATAAGTGAGGAGAGTGTGTTCCCCTGATGGTTTAATATACACAGTAGATGTTCCCAAGTGAACAGTATAAGTGAGGAGAGTGTCTTCCCCTGATTGTTTAATACACAGGGGACATGTCACCAGGTGAACAGCATACGAGAGGAGAGTCTGTTCCCCTCATGGTTTAATATACACGGGACACGTCACCAGGTGAACAGTATAAGTGAGGAGAGTGTGTTCCCCTGATGGTTTAATACACTTGGGACATGTCACCAGGTGAACAGTATAACTGAGGAGAATGTTTTCCCCTGATGGTTTAATATACACGGGACATGTCACCAGTTGAACAGTATAAGTGAGGAGAATGTTTTCCCCTGATGGTTTAATATAGACGGGACATGTCACCAGGTGAACAGTATAAGTGAGGAGAATGTTTTCCCCTGATGGTTTAATATAGACGGGACATGTTACCTGGTGAACAGTATAAGTGAGGAGCGTGTGTTCCCCTGGTGTTTTAATATACACGGGACATGTTACCACGTGAACAGTATAAGTGAGCAGATTATGTTCCCCTGATGGTTGAATACACACGGGACATGTCACCAGGTGAACAGTGTAAGTGAGGAGAGTGTGTTCCCCTGATGGTTTAATATACACAGGACATGACACTCGGTGAACAGTATAAGTGAGGAGAGTGTGTTCCCCTGATTGTTTAATATAAACAGGACATGTTACCAGGTGAACAGTATAAGTGAGCAGATTGTGTTCCCCTGATGGTTTAATACGAACGGGACATGTTACCAGGTGAACAGTATAAGTGAGGAGAGTGTGTTCCCCTGGTGGTTTAATATACACGGGACATGTTACCAGGTGAACAGCATAAGTGATGAGAGTGTGTTCCCCTGATGGTTTAATACACTTGGGACATGTCACCAGGTGAACAGTATAATTGAGGAGAATGTTTTCCCCTGATGGTTTAATATAGACGGGACTTGTTACCTGGTGAACAGTATAAGTGAGGAGAGTGTGTTCCGCTGGTGTTTTAATATACACGGGACATGTTACCACCTGAACAGTATCAGTGAGCAGATTGTGATCCCCTGATGGTTTAATACACACGGGACATGTCACCAGGTGAACAGTGTAAGTGAGGAGAGTGTGTTCCCCTGATGGTTTAATATACACAGGACATGTCACTCGGTGAACAGTATAAGTGAGGAGAGTGTGTTCCCCTGATTGTTTAATATAAACAGGACATGTCACCAGGTGAACAGTATAAGTGAGGAGAATGTTTTCCCCTGATGGTTTAATATAGACAGGACATGTTACCTGGTGAACAGTAGAAGTGAGGAGAGTGTGTTCCCCTGGTGTTTTAATATACACGGGACATGTCACCAGGTGAACAGTATAAGTGAGGAGAGTGTGTTCTCCTGGTGGTTTAATGCACACAGGACATGTTACCAGATGAACTGTATAAGTGAGGAGAGTGTGTTCCCCTGATGGTTAAATAGACACGGGACATGTTACCAGATGAACAGTGTAAGTGAGGAGAGTGTGTTCCCCTGATGGTTTAATATACATGGGACATGTTACCAGATGAACAGTATAAGTGAGGAGAGTGTGTTCCCATGATGGTTTAATACGCACAGGACATGTTACCAGGTGAACAGTATAAGTCAGGAGAATGTGTTCCCCTGATGGTTTAATACTGACAGGACGTGTCACCAGGTGAAAAGTATAAGAGAGGCGATTGTGTTCCCCTGATGGTTTAATATATACTGGACATGTCTCCAAGTGAACAGTATAAGTGAGGAGAGTGTGTTCCCCTGATTGTTTAATGTTCACGGGACATGTTACCACGTGAATAGAACAAGTGAGGAGAGTGTGTTCCCCTGATTATTTAATACACACGGGACATGTTACCAGGTGAACAGTATAAGTGAGGAGAGTATGTTCCCCTGATGGTTTAATATACACGGGACATGTCACCAGGTGAACAGTGCAAGTGAGGAGAGTGTGTACCCCTGATTGTTTAATATACACAGGAGATGTAACCAGGTGAACAGCATACGTGAGGAGAATGTGTTCCCCTGATGGTTTAATACACACGGGACATGTTACCAGGTGAACAGTATAAGTGAGGAGAGTATGTTCTCCTGATGGTTCAATATACACAGGACATGTTACCAGGTAAACAGTATAAGTGAGGAGAGTGTGTTCCCCTGATGTTTTAATATACACAGGACATGTTACCAGGTAAACAGTATAAGTGAGGAGATTGTGTTCCCCTGATGGTTTAATACACACAGGACATGTTACCAGGTGAACAGTATAAATGAGGAGAGTGTGTTCCCCTGATTGTTTAATACGCACGGGACATGTCACCAGGTGAACAGTATAAGTGAGGAGAGTGTGTCCCCCTGATTGTTAATATACACGGGACATGTTACCAGGTGAACAGAATAGTGAGGAGAGTGTTTTCCCCTGATGGTTTAATGCGCACGGGACATGTTACCAGGTGAACAGTATAAGTGAGGAGAGTGAGTTCCCCTGATGATTTAATATACACGGGACATGTTACCAGGTGAAGAGCCGAAGTGAGGAGAGTGTGTTCCCCTGATTGTTTAATACACTCGGGACATGTCACCAGGTGAACAGTATAAGTGAGGAGAGTGTGTTCCCCTGATGGTTTAACATACACGGGACATGTTACCAGGTGAACAGTATAAGTGTGGAGAGTGTGTTCCCCTGATGGTTTAACATACACGGGACATGTTACCAGGTGAACAGTATAAGTGAGGAGAGTGTGTTCCCCTGATGGTTTAACATACACGGGACATGTTACCAGGTGAACAGTATAAGTGAGGAGAGTGTGTTCCCCTGATGGTTTATTATACACGCGACATGTTACCAGGTGAACAGTGTAAGTGAGCAGAGTGTGTTCCCCTGATTGTTTAATACGCACGGGACATGTCACCAGGTGAACAGTAGAAGTGAGGAGAGTGTGTTCCCCTGATGGTTTAATGCTCACGGGACATGTTACCAGAAAAACAGTAGAAGTGAGGAGAGTGTGTTCCCATAATGGTTTCATATACACGGGACATGTTACCAGGTGAACAGTATAAGTGAGGAGAGGGTGTTCCCCTGATTGTTTAATAGACACGGGACATATTACCAGGTGAACAGTATAAGTGAGGAGAGTGTGTTCCCCTGATGGTTTAATATACACAGAACATATTACCAGGTGAACATTATAAGTGAGGAGAGTGTGTTCCCCTGATGGTTTAATATACACCGGACATGTCACCATGTGAACAGTATAAGTGAGGAGAGTGTGTTCCCCTGATGGTTTAATATACACAGAACATATTACCAGGTGAACATTATAAGTGAGGAGAGTGTCTTCCCCGATGGTTTAATATACACGGGAAATGTTACCAGGTGAACAGTATAAGTGAGGAGAGTGTGTTCCCCTGATTGTTTAATACACACGGGACATGTCACCAGGTGAACAGTATAAGTGAGGAGAGTGTGTTCCCCTGATGGTTTAATATACACAGAACATATTACCAGGTGAACATTATAAGTGAGGAGAGTGTCTTCCCCGATGGTTTAATATACACGGGAAATGTTACCAGGTGAACAGTATAAGTGAGGAGAGTGTGTTCCCCTGATTGTTTAATACACACGGGACATGTCACCAGGTGAACAGTATAAGTGAGGAGAGTGTGTTCCCCTGATTGTTTAATACACACGGGACATGTTACCAGGTGAACAGTAGAAGTGAGGAGAGTGTGTTCCCCTGAAGGTTTAATATACACAGGACATGTTACCTGGTGAAGAGTATAAGTGAGGAGAGAGTGTTGCCCTGATGATTTAATATACACGGGACATGTCACCAGGTGAAGAGCAGAAGTGAGGAGAGTGCGTTCCCCTGATTGTTTAATACAATCGGGACATGTCACCAGGTGAACAGTATAAGTGAGGAGAGTGTGTTCCCCTGATGGGTTAATATACACGGGACACGTTACCTGATGAAGAGTATAAGTGAGGAGAGAGTGTTGCCCTGATGATTTAATATACACGGGACATGTTACCAGGTGAAGAGCAGAAGTGAGGAGAGTGCGTTCCCCTGATTGTTTAATACAATCGGGACATGTCACCAGGTGAACAGTATAAGTGAGGAGAGTGTTTTCCCCTGACTGTTTAATGCACACGGGAAATGTCACCAGGTGAACAGTATAAGTGAGGAGAGTGTATTCCCCTGATGGTTTAACATACACGGGACATGTTACCAGGTGAACAGTATAAGTGAGGAGAGTGTGTTCCCCTGATGGTTTAATATACACGGGACCTGTCACCAGGTGAACAGTATAAGTGAGGAGAGTGTGTTCCCCTGATGGTTTAATATACACGGGACATGTAACCAGGTGAACAGTATAAGTGAGGAGAGTGTGTTACCCTGATTGTTTAATACGCACGGGACATGTTACCAGGTGAACAGTATAAGTGAAGAGAGTGTGTTCCCATGATGGTTTCATGTACACAGGACATGTTACCAGGTGAACAGTATAAGTGAAGAGAGTGTGTTCCCCTGATGGTTTAATATACACAGGACATGTTACCAGGTGAACAGTATAAGTGAGGAGAGTGTGTTCCCCTGATTGTTTAATACGCACGGGACATGTTACCAGTTGAACATTAGAAGTGAGGAGAGTGTGTTCCCCTGATGGTTTCATATACACGGGACATGTTACCAGGTGAACAGTATAAGTGAGGAGAGTGTGTTCCCCTGATGGTTTAATGTACACGGGACATGTTACCAGGTGAACAGTATAAGTGAGGAGAGTGTGTTCCCCTGATTGTTTAATACGCACGGGACATGTTACCAGGTGAACAGTAGAAGTGAGGAGAGTGTGTTCCCCTGATGGTTTAATACGCACGGGACATGTTACCAGGTGAACAGTAGAAGTGACGAGAGTGTGTTCCCCTGATGGTTTCATATACAAGGGACATGTTACCAGGTGAACAGTAGAAGTGACGAGAGTGTGTTCCCCTGATGGTTTCATATACATGGGACATGTTACCAGGTGAACAGTATAAGTGAGGAGAGTGTGTTCCCCTGATTGTTTAATACACACGGGACATGTTACTAGATGAACAGAATAGTGAGGAGAGTGTTTTCCCATGATGGTTTAATGCACACGGGACATGTTACCAGGTGAACAGTATAAGTGAGGAGAATGTGTTCCCCTGATTGTTTAATACACACGGGACATGTCACCAGGTGAACAGAATAACTGAGGAGAGTGTGTTCCCTGATTGTTTAATGCACACGGGACATGTTACCAGGTGAACAGTACAAGTGAGGAGAGTGTGTTCCACTGATGGTTTAATACGCACGGGACATGTAACCAGGTGAACAGTATAAGTGAGGAGAGTATGTTCCCATGATGGTTTAATATACGCGGGACATGTCACCAGGTGAACAGTATAAGTGAGCAGAGTGTGTTCCCCTGATGGTTTAATATACACGGGACATGTCACCAGGGGAACAGTATAAGTGAGGAGAGTGTGTTCCCCTGAAGGTTTAATATACACAGGACATGTTACCTGGTGAAGAGTATAAGTGAGGAGAGTGTGTTCCCCTGATGGTTTAATATACACAGGACATGTCACCAGGTGAACAGTATAAGTGAGCAGATTGTGTTCCCCAGATGGCTTAATATGCACGGGACATGTTACCAGGTGAACAGTCTAAGTGAGGAGAGTGAGTTCCCCTGATGGTTTATTAAACACGAGACATGTTACCAGGTGAACAGTATATGTGAGGAGAGTGTGTTGCCCTGATGATTTAATAGACACGGGACATGTTACCAGGTGAAGAGCGGAAGTGAGGAGAGTGTGTTCCCATGATTGTTTAATACTCTCGGGACATCTCACCAGGTGAACAGTGTAAGTGAGGAGATTGTGTTCCCCTGATTGTTTCATATACATGGGACATGTTCCCAGGTGAACAGGATAAGTGAAGAGAGTGTGTTCCCCTGATGGTTTAATATGCACAGGACATGTTACCAGGTGAACAGTATAAGTGAGGAGAGTGTGTTCCCCTGATTGTTTAATACGCACGGGACATGTTACCAGGTGAACAGTATAAGTGAGGAGACTGTGTTCCCCTGATTGTTTAATGCACACGGGTCACGTCACCAGGTGAACAGTATAAGTGAGGAGATTGTGTTCCCCTGATTGTTTAATACGCACGGGACATGTTACCAGGTGAACAGTATAAGTGAGGAGAGTGTGTTCCCCAGATGGCTTAAAATGCACGGGACATGTTACCAGGTGAACAGTCTAAGTGAGGAGAGTGAGTTCCCCTGATGGTTTATTATACATGAGACATGTCACCAGGTGAACAGTATAAGTGAGGAAAGTGTGTTCCCCTGATGGTTTAATATACTTAGGACATGTTACCTGGTGAAGAGTATAAGTGAGGAGAGAGTGTTCCCCTGATGGGTTAATATACACAGGACATGTCACTAGGTGAAAAGTATATGTGAGGAGACTGTGTTCCACTGATTGTTTAATGCACACGGGACATGTGACAAGGTGAACATTATAAGTGAGGAGAGTGTGTTCCCCTTATGGTTTAATATCGACGGGACATATGACCAGATGAACAGAAGAAGTGAGGAGAGTGTGTTCCCCTGATGGTTTAATATACACGGGACACGTTACCAGATGAACAGTTTAAGTGAGGAGAGTGTGTTCCCCTGATTTTTTAATGCACACGGGACATGTTACCAGGTGAACAGTAGAAGTGAGGAGAGTGTGTTCCCATGATGGTTTCATATACATGGGACATGTTACCAGGTGAACAGTGTAAGTGAGGAGAGTGTGTTCCCCTGATGGTTTAATATACACGGGATAGGTTACCAGGTGATCAGTATAAGTGAGGAGAGTGTGTTCCCCTGATGGTTTAATACACACGGGACATGTTACCAGGTGAACAGTATAAGTGAGGAGAGTGTGTTCCCCTGATTGTTTAATACACACGCGACATGTTACCAGATGAACAGTATAAGTGAGGAGAGAGTGTTCCCCTGATTGTTTAATAAACACGGGACATGTAAGCAGGTGAACAGTATAAGTGAGGAGAGTGTGTTCCCCTGATGGTTTAATATACACGGGACATGTTACCAGATGAACAGTATAAGTGAGGAGAGTGTGTTCCCCTGATGGTTTAATATACACGGGACATGTTACCAGATGAACAGTATAAGTGAGGAGAGTGTGTTCCCCTGATGGTTTAATATACACGGGACATGTTCCCAGATGAACAGTATAAGTGAGGAGAGTGTGTTCCCCTGATGGTTTAATAACGACGGGACATATGACCAAATGAACAGTATAAGTGAGGAGAGTATGTTCCCCTGATTGTTTAATATATACGGGACACGTTACCAGATGAACAGTATAAGTGAGGAGAGTGTGTTCCCCTGATTGTTTAATACACAAGGGACATGTCACTAGGTGAACAGTGTATGTGAGGAGAGTGTGTTCCCCTGATGGTTTAATATACACGGGACATGTCACCAGGTGAACAGAATAAGTGAGGAGAGTGTGTTCCCCTGATGGTTTAATATACACGGGACATGTCACCAAGAGAACAGTGTAAGTGAGGAGAGTGTGTTCCCCTGATGGTTTAATGCGCAAGGGACATGTTAACAGATGAACGGTATAAGTGAGGAGAGTGTGTTCCCCTGATTGTTTAATGCACACGGGACACGTCACCAGGTGAACAGTATAAGTGAGGAGAGTATGTTCCCCTGATGGTTTAATATACACGGGACACGTTACCAGATGAACAGTATAAGTGAGGAGAGTCTGTTCCCCTGATTGTTTAATACACACGCGACATGTTACGAGGTGAACAGTATAAGTGAGGAGAGTGTGTTACCCTGATTGTTTAATGCACACGGGACACGTCACCAGGTGTACAGTATAAGTGAGGAGAGTGTGCTCCCCTGATAGTTTAATATACAAGGGACATGTTACCAGGTGAACAGTATAAGTGAGGAGAGTGTGTTCCCCTGATGGTTTCAAATACATGGGACATGTTACCAGGTGAACAGGATAAGTGAAGAGAGTGTGTTCCCCTGATGGTTTAATATGCACAGGACATGTTAAGAGGTGTACAGTATAAGTGAGGAGAGTGTGTTCCCCTGATTGTTTAATACACACGGGACATGTTACCAGGTGAACAGAATAGTGAGGAGAGTGTTTTCCCATGATGGTTTAATGCACAAGGGACATGTTACCAGGTGAACAGTATAAGTGAGGAGAATGTGTTCCCCTGATTGTTTAATACGCACGGGACATGTTACCAGGTGAACAGTATAAGTGAGGAGAGTGTGTTCCCCTGATTGTTTAATGCACACGGGACATGTTACCAGGTGAACAGTATAAGTGAGGAGAGTGTGTTCCCCTGATTGTTTAATACACACCGGACATGTTACCAGGTGAACAGTATAAGTGAGGAGAGTGTGTTCCCCTGATGGTTTAATATACACGGGACATGTCACCAGGTGAACAGTATAAGTGAGGAGAGTGTGTTCCCCTGATTGTTTAATACACACGGGACATGTTACCAGGTGAACAGTATAAGTGAGGAGAGTGTGTTCCCCTGATTGTTTAATACACACGGGACATGTTACCAGGTGAACAGTATAAGTGAGGAGAGTGTGTTCCCCTGATTTTTTTATGCACACGGGACATGTTACCAGGTGAACAGTAGAAGTGAGGAGAGTGTGTTACCATTATGGTTTCATATACATGGGACATGTTACCAGGTGAACAGTATAAGTGAAGAGAGTGTGTTCCCCTGATGGTTTAATATACACAGGACAAGTTACCAGGTGAACAGTATAAGTGAGGAGAGGGTGTTCCCCTGATTGTTTAATACACACGGGACATGTTACCAGGTGAACAGAATAGTGAGGAGAGTGTGTTCCCCTGATTGTTAAATGCACACGGGACATGTGACAAGGTGAACATTATAAGTGAGGAGAGTGTGTTCCCCTGATGGTTTAATATACACCGGACATGTCACCAAGTGAACAGTCTAAGTGAGGAGAGTGTGTTCCCCTGATTGTTTAATACGCACGGGACATGTCACCAGGTGAACAGTATAAGTGAGGAGAGTGTGTTCCCCTGATGGTGTAATATACACGGGACATGTTACCAGGTGAACAGTATAAGTGAGGAGAGTGTGTTCCCCTGATTGTTTAATACACACGGGACATGTTACCAGGTGAACAGTATAAGTCAGGAGAGTGTGTTCCCCTGATGGTTTAATACACACGGGACATGTTACCAGGTGAACAGTATAAGTGAGGAGAGTGTGTTCCCCTGATTGTTTAATACACAAGGGACATGTCACCAGGTGAACAGTATAAGTGAGGAGAGTGTGTTCCCCTGATGGTTTAATATACACGGGACATGTTACCAGGTGAACAGTATAAGTGAGGAGACTGTGTTCCCCTGATTGTTTACTATACACGCGACATGTTACCAGGTGAACATTATAAGTGAGGAGAGTGTGTTCCCCTGATGTTGTAATATACACGGGACATGTCACCAGGTGAACAGTATAAGTGAGGAGACTGTGTTCCCCTGATTGTTTACTATACACGCGACATGTTACAAGGTGAACATTATAAGTGAGGAGAGTGTGTTCCCCTGATGGTGTAATATACACGGGACATGTCACCAGGTGAACAGTATAAGTGAGGAGAGTGTGTTCCCCTGATGGTTTAATACACACGGGACATGTTACCAGGTGAACAGTATAAGTGAGGAGAGTGTGTTCCCTTGATTGTTTAATAAACACGGGACATGTCACCAAGTGAACAGTATAAGTGAGGAGAGTGTGTTCCCCTGATGGTTTAAAACTCACGGGACATGTTACCAGGTGAACAGTATAAGTGAGGAGAGTGTGTTCCACTGATGGTTTAATACACAAGGGACATGTTACCAGGTGAACAGTATAAGTGAGGAGAGTGTGTTCCCTTGATTGTTTCATAAACATGGGACATGTCACCAGATGAACAGTATAAGTGAGGAGAGTGTTTTCCCCTGATTCTTTAATATACACAGGACATGTTCCCAGGTGAACTGTATAAGTGAGGAGAGTGTGTTCCCCTGATTGTTTAATACACAGGGGCCATGTTACCAGGTGAACAGAATAGTGAGGAGAGTGTGTTCCCCTGATGGTTTAATGCGCAAGGGACATGTTAACAGGTGAACAGTATAAGTGAGGAGAGTGTGTTCCCCAGATGGCTTAAAATGCACGGGACATGTTACCAGGTGAACAGTATAAGTGAGGAGAGTGTGTTCCCTTGATTGTTTAATAAACATGGGACATGTCACCAGATGAACAGTATAAGTGAGGAGAGTGTGTTCCCCTGATTCTTTAATATACACAGGACATGTTAGCAGGTGAACAGTATAAGTGAGGAGAGTGTGTTCCCCTGATGGTTTTATATACACAGGACATGTTCCCAGGTGAACTGTATAAGTGAGGAGAGTGTGTTCCCCTGATTGTTTAATACACACGGGCCATGTTACCAGGTGAACAGAATAGTGAGGAGAGTGTGTCCCCCTGATTGTTTAATACACACGGGACATGTTACCAGATGAATAGTAGAAGTGAGGAGAGTGTGTTCCCCTGATTGTTTAATACACACGGGACATGTCACCAGGTGAACAGAATAAGTGAGGAGAGTGTGTTCCCCTGATGGTTTAATATACACGGGACATGTTACCAGGTGAACAGTATAAGTGAGGAGAGTGTGTCCCCCTGATTGTTTAATACACACGGGACATGTTACCAGTTGAGGAGAAGAAGTGGGGAGAGTGTGTTCCCCTGATTTTTTAATGCACACGGGATATGTTACCAGGTGAACAGTATAAGTGAGGAGAGTGTGTTCCCCTGATGGTTTAATAGACACGGGACATCTCACCAGGTGAACAGTATAAGTGAGGAGAGTGTGTTCCCCTGATGGTTTAATATGCACGGGACATGTTACCATCTGAACAGGGAAAGTGAGGAGAGTGTGTTCCCCTGATGGTTTAATACGCACGGGACATTTCACTAAGTGAACTGTATAAGTGAGGAGAGTGTGTTCCACTGATGGTTTAATGCACACGGGACATGTTACCAGGTGAACAGTATAAGTGAGGAGAGAGTTTTCCACTGATGGTTTAATGCACATGGGACATGTTACCAGGTGAACAGTATAAGTGAGGAGAGTGCTTTCCCCTGATGGTTTAATATTCACGGGACATGTTACCAGGTGAACAGTATAAGTGAGGAGAGTGTGTTCCCCTGATGGTTTAACATGCACGGGACATGTCACCTGGAGATCAGTATAAGTGAGGAGAGTGTGTTCCTCTGATGGTTTAATACACACGGGACATGTCACCAGGTGAACAGTATAAGTGAGGAGAGTGTGTTCCCCTGATTGTTTAATACTCACGGGACATGTTGCCAGGTGAAAAGTATAAGTGAGGAGATTGTGTTCCCCTGATGGTTTAATACTCACGGGACATGTTACCAGATGAATAGTAGAAGTGAGGAGAGTGTGTTCCCCTGATTGTTTAATACACACGGGACATGTCACCAGGTGAACAGAATAAGTGAGGAGAGTGTGTTCCCCTGATGGTTTAATATACACGGGACATGTTACCAGGTGAAAAGTATAAGTGAGGAGATTGTGTTCCCCTGATGGTTTAATATTCACGGGACATGTTGCCAGGTGAAAAGTATAAGTGAGGAGATTGTGTTCCCCTGATTGTTTAATACTCACGGGACATGTTACCAGATGAATAGTAGAAGTGAGGAGAGTGTGTTCCCCTGATTGTTTAATACACACGGGACATGTCACCAGGTGAACAGAATAAGTGAGGAGAGTGTGTTCCCCTGATGGTTTAATATACACGGGACATGTTACCAGGTGAACAGTATAAGTGAGGAGAGTGTGTCCCCCTGATTGTTTAATACACACGGGACATGTTACCAGTTGAGGAGAAGAAGTGGGGAGAGTGTGTTCCCCTGATTTTTTAATGCACACGGGATATGTTACCAGGTGAACAGTATAAGTGAGGAGAGTGTGTTCCCCTGATGGTTTAATAGACACGGGACATCTCACCAGGTGAACAGTATAAGTGAGGAGAGTGTGTTCCCCTGATGGTTTAATATTCACTGGACATGTTACCAGATGAACAGTATAAGTGAGGAGAGCGTGTTCCCCTGATGGTTTAATATGCACGGGACATGTTACCATCTGAACAGGGAAAGTGAGGAGAGTGTGTTCCCCTGATGGTTTAATACGCACGGGACATTTCACTAAGTGAACTGTATAAGTGAGGAGAGTGTGTTCCACTGATGGTTTAATGCACACGGGACATGTTACCAGGTGAACAGTATAAGTGAGGAAAGAGTTTTCCACTGATGGTTTAATGCACATGGGACATGTTACCAGGTGAACAGTATAAGTGAGGAGAGTGCTTTCCCCTGATGGTTTAATATTCACGGGACATGTTACCAGGTGAACAGTATAAGTGAGGAGAGTGTGTTCCCCTGATGGTTTAACATGCACGGGACATGTCACCTGGAGATCAGTATAAGTGAGGAGAGTGTGTTCCTCTGATGGTTTAATACACACGGGACATGTCACCAGGTGAACAGTATAAGTGAGGAGAGTGTGTTCCCCTGATTGTTTAATACTCACGGGACATGTTGCCAGGTGAACAGTATAAGTGAGGAGAGTGTGTTCCCCTGATGGTTTAACACGCACGGGACATGTTACTAGGTGAACAGTATAAGTGAGGAGAGTGTGTTCCCCTGATGGTTTAATATACACGGGACATGTTACCAGGTGAAAAGTATAAGTGAGGAGATTGTGTTCCCCTGATGGTTTAATATTCACGGGACATGTTGCCAGGTGAAAAGTATAAGTGAGGAGATTGTGTTCCCCTGATTGTTTAATACTCACGGGACATGTTACCAGGTGAACAGTATAAGTGAGGAGAGTGTGTTCCCCTGATTGTTTAATACACTCGGGACATGTCACCTGGTGAACAGTATAAGTGAGGAGAGTGTGTTCCCCTGATGGTTTAACATGCACGGGACATGTCACCTGGAGATCAGTATAAGTGAGGAGAGTGTGTTCCTCTGATGGTTTAATACACACGGGACATGTCACCAGGTGAACAGTATAAGTGAGGAGAGTGTGTTCCCCTGATTGTTTAATACTCACGGGACATGTTGCCAGGTGAACAGTATAAGTGAGGAGAGTGTGTTCCCCTGATGGTTTAACACGCACGGGACATGTTACTAGGTGAACAGTATAAGTGAGGAGAGTGTGTTCCCCTGATGGTTTAATATACACGGGACATGTTACCAGGTGAAAAGTATAAGTGAGGAGATTGTGTTCCCCTGATGGTTTAATATTCACGGGACATGTTGCCAGGTGAAAAGTATAAGTGAGGAGATTGTGTTCCCCTGATTGTTTAATACTCACGGGACATGTTACCAGGTGAACAGTATAAGTGAGGAGAGTGTGTTCCCCTGATTGTTTAATACACTCGGGACATGTCACCTGGTGAACAGTATAAGTGAGGAGAGTGTGTTCCCCTGATGGTTTAATATTCACGGGACATGTTGCCAGGTGAAAAGTATAAGTGAGGAGAGTGTGTTCCCCTGATTGTTTAATACACTCGGGACATGTCACCTGGTGAACAGTATAAGTGAGGAGAGTGTGTTCCCTTGATTGTTTAATAAACATGGGACATGTCACCAGATGAACAGTATAAGTGAGGAGAGTGTGTTCCCCTGATTCTTTAATATACACAGGACATGTTAGCAGGTGAACAGTATAAGTGAGGAGAGTGTGTTCCCCTGATGGTTTTATATACACAGGACATGTTCCCAGGTGAACTGTATAAGTGAGGAGAGTGTGTTCCCCTGATTGTTTAATACACACGGGCCATGTTACCAGGTGAACAGAATAGTGAGGAGAGTGTGTCCCTCTGATTGTTTAATACACACGGGACATGTTACCAGATGAATAGTAGAAGTGAGGAGAGTGTGTTCCCCTGATTGTTTAATACACACGGGACATGTCACCAGGTGAACAGAATAAGTGAGGAGAGTGTGTTCCCCTGATGGTTTAATATACACGGGACATGTTACCAGGTGAACAGTATAAGTGAGGAGAGTGTGTCCCCCTGATTGTTTAATACACACGGGACATGTTACCAGTTGAGGAGAAGAAGTGGGGAGAGTGTGTTCCCCTGATTTTTTAATGCACACGGGATATGTTACCAGGTGAACAGTATAAGTGAGGAGAGTGTGTTCCCCTGATGGTTTAATAGACACGGGACATCTCACCAGGTGAACAGTATAAGTGAGGAGAGTGTGTTCCCCTGATGGTTTAATATTCACTGGACATGTTACCAGATGAACAGTATAAGTGAGGAGAGCGTGTTCCCCTGATGGTTTAATATGCACGGGACATGTTACCATCTGAACAGGGAAAGTGAGGAGAGTGTGTTCCCCTGATGGTTTAATACGCACGGGATATTTCACTAAGTGAACTGTATAAGTGAGGAGAGTGTGTTCCACTGATGGTTTAATGCACACGGGACATGTTACCAGGTGAACAGTATAAGTGAGGAGAGAGTTTTCCACTGATGGTTTAATGCACATGGGACATGTTACCAGGTGAACAGTATAAGTGAGGAGAGTGCTTTCCCCTGATGGTTTAATATTCACGGGACATGTTACCAGGTGAACAGTATAAGTGAGGAGAGTGTGTTCCCCTGATGGTTTAACATGCACGGGACATGTCACCTGGAGATCAGTATAAGTGAGGAGAGTGTGTTCCTCTGATGGTTTAATACACACGGGACATGTCACCAGGTGATCAGTATAAGTGAGGAGAGTGTGTTCCCCTGATTGTTTAATACTCACGGGACATGTTGCCAGGTGAAAAGTATAAGTGAGGAGATTGTGTTCCCCTGATGGTTTAATACTCACGGGACATGTTACCAGATGAATAGTAGAAGTGAGGAGAGTGTGTTCCCCTGATTGTTTAATACACACGGGACATGTCACCAGGTGAACAGAATAAGTGAGGAGAGTGTGTTCCCCTGATGGTTTAATATACACGGGACATGTTACCAGGTGAAAAGTATAAGTGAGGAGATTGTGTTCCCCTGATGGTTTAATATTCACGGGACATGTTGCCAGGTGAAAAGTATAAGTGAGGAGATTGTGTTCCCCTGATTGTTTAATACTCACGGGACATGTTACCAGATGAATAGTAGAAGTGAGGAGAGTGTGTTCCCCTGATTGTTTAATACACACGGGACATGTCACCAGGTGAACAGAATAAGTGAGGAGAGTGTGTTCCCCTGATGGTTTAATATACACGGGACATGTTACCAGGTGAACAGTATAAGTGAGGAGAGTGTGTCCCCCTGATTGTTTAATACACACGGGACATGTTACCAGTTGAGGAGAAGAAGTGGGGAGAGTGTGTTCCCCTGATTTTTTAATGCACACGGGATATGTTACCAGGTGAACAGTATAAGTGAGGAGAGTGTGTTCCCCTGATGGTTTAATAGACACGGGACATCTCACCAGGTGAACAGTATAAGTGAGGAGAGTGTGTTCCCCTGATGGTTTAATATTCACTGGACATGTTACCAGATGAACAGTATAAGTGAGGAGAGCGTGTTCCCCTGATGGTTTAATATGCACGGGACATGTTACCATCTGAACAGGGAAAGTGAGGAGAGTGTGTTCCCCTGATGGTTTAATACGCACGGGACATTTCACTAAGTGAACTGTATAAGTGAGGAGAGTGTGTTCCACTGATGGTTTAATGCACATGGGACATGTTACCAGGTGAACAGTATAAGTGAGGAGAGTGCTTTCCCCTGATGGTTTAATATTCACGGGACATGTTACCAGGTGAACAGTATAAGTGAGGAGAGTGTGTTCCCCTGATGGTTTAACATGCACGGGACATGTCACCTGGAGATCAGTATAAGTGAGGAGAGTGTGTTCCTCTGATGGTTTAATACACACGGGACATGTCACCAGGTGAACAGTATAAGTGAGGAGAGTGTGTTCCCCTGATTGTTTAATACTCACGGGACATGTTGCCAGGTGAACAGTATAAGTGAGGAGAGTGTGTTCCCCTGATGGTTTAACACGCACGGGACATGTTACTAGGTGAACAGTATAAGTGAGGAGAGTGTGTTCCCCTGATGGTTTAATATACACGGGACATGTTACCAGGTGAAAAGTATAAGTGAGGAGGTTGTGTTCCCCTGATGGTTTAATATTCACGGGACATGTTGCCAGGTGAAAAGTATAAGTGAGGAGATTGTGTTCCCCTGATTGTTTAATACTCACGGGACATGTTACCAGGTGAACAGTATAAGTGAGGAGAGTGTGTTCCCCTGATTGTTTAATACACTCGGGACATGTCACCTGGTGAACAGTATAAGTGAGGAGAGTGTGTTCCCCTGATGGTTTAATATTCACGGGACATGTTGCCAGGTGAAAAGTATAAGTGAGGAGAGTGTGTTCCCCTGATTGTTTAATACTCACGGGACATGTTACCAGGTGAACAGTATAAGTGAGGAGAGTGTGTTCCCCTGATTGTTTAATACACTCGGGACATGTCACCTGGTGAACAGTATAAGTGAGGAGAATGTGTTCCCCTGATTGTTTAATACACACGGGACATGTTACCAGGTGAACAGTATAAGTGAGGAGAGTGTGTTCCCCTGATGGTTTAATATTCACGGGACATGTTGCCAGGTGAAAAGTATAAGTGAGGAGAGTGTGTTCCCCTGATTGTTTAATACTCACGGGACATGTTACCAGGTGAACAGTATAAGTGAGGAGAGTGTGTTCCCTTGATTGTTTAATACACACGGGACATGTTACCAGGTGAACAGTATAAGTGAGGAGAATGTGTTCCCTGATGGTTTAATATACACAGGACATGTTAACAGGTGAACAATATAAGTGAGGAGAGTGTGTTCCCCTGATTGTTTAATACGCACGGGATATGTTAGCAGGTGAACAGTATAAGTGAGGAGAGTGTGTTCCCCTGATTGTTTAATACACACGGGACATGTTACCAGGTGAACAGTATAAGTGATGGGAGTGTGTTCCCTTATTGTTTAATACACACGGGACATGTTACCAGGTGAACTGTATAAGTGAGGAGATTGTGTTCCCCTGATGGTTTAATACTGATGGGACATTTCCGCAGGTGAACAGTATAAGTGAGGAGAATGTGTTCCCCTGATTGTTTAATACACACGGGACATGTTACCAGGTGAACTGTATAAGTGAGGAGATTGTGTTCCCCTGATGGTTTAATACTGATGGGACATTTCCGCAGGTGAACAGTATAAGTGAGGAGAGTGTGTTCCCCTGATGGTTTAATATGCACGGGACATGTAACCAAGTGAACAGTATAAGAGAGGAGAGTGTGTTCCTCTGATGATTTAACACGCACGGGACATGTTACCAGGTGAACAGTATAAGTGAGGAGAGTGTGTTCCCCTGATTGTTTAATACACACGGGACATGTTACCAGGTGAACAGTATAAGTGAGGAGAATGTGTTCCCCTGATGGTTTAATATACACAGGACATGTTACCAGGTGAACAATATAAGTGAGGAGAGTGTGTTCCCCTGATTGTTTAATACGCACGGGACATGTTACCAGGTGAACAGTATAAGTGAGGAGAGTGTATTCCCCTGATGGTTTCATATACACGGGACATGTTTCCAGGTGAACAGTATAAGTGAAGAGAGTGTGTTCCCCTGATGGTTTAATATACACAAGACATGTTACCAGGTGAACAGTATAAGTGAGGAGAGTGTGTTCCCCTGATGGTTTAATATACACGGGACATTTTACCAGATGAACAGTATAAGTGAGGAGAGTGTGTTCCCCTGATGGTTTCAAATACACGGGACATGTTACCAGGTGAGCAGTATAAGTGAGGAGATTGTGTTCCCCTGATTGTTTAATTCACACGGGACATGTTACCAGGTGAACAGAATAGTGAGGAGAGTGTTTTCCCCTGATTGTTTAATACGCTGGGACATGTTACCTGGTGAACAGTAGAAGTGAGGAGAGTGTGTTCCCCTGATGGTTTAATGTAGACAGGACATGTTACCAGGTGAACAGTATAAGTGAGGAGAGGGTGTTCCCCTGATTGTTTAATACACATGGGACATGTTACCAGGTGAACAGTATAAGTGAGGAGAGTGTGTTCCCCTGATTGTTTAATATGCACGGGACATGTCACCAGGTGAACAGTATATGTGAGGAGAGAGTGTTTCCCTGATTGTTTAATGCACACGGGACATGTGACAAGGTGAACAGTATAAGTGAGGAGAGTGTGTTCCCCTGATTGTTTAATATACACCGGACATGTTACCGGGTGAACAGTATAAGTGAGTAGAGTGTGTTCCCCTGATGGTTTAATAGACACGGGACATGTCACCAGGTGAACAGTATAAGTGAGGAGAGTGTGTTCCCCTGATTGTTTAATACGCACGGGACATGTTACCAGGTGAACAGAATAGTGAGGAGAGTGTTTTCCCATGATGGTTTAATATGCACAGGACATGTTAACAGGTGTACAGTATAAGTGAGGAGAGCGTGTTCCCTTGATTGTTTAATACACACGGGACATGTTACCAGGTGAACAGTATAAGTGAGGAGAGTGTGTTCCCCTGATGGTTTAATATACACACGACATGATACCAGGTGAACAGTATAAGTGAGGGGAGTGAATTCCCCTGATTGTTCAATACACACGGGACATGTCACCAGGTGAACAGGATAAGTGAGGAGAATGTGTTCCCTTGATGGTTTAATATTCACTGGACATGTTACCAGATGAACAGTCTAAGTGAGGAGAGCGTGTTCCCCTGATGGTTTAATATGCAGGGGACATGTTACCAGCTGAACAGGGAAAGTGAGGAGAGTGTGTTCCCCTGATGGTTTAATACGCACGGGACATTTCACCAAGTGAACTGTATGAGTGAGGAGAGTGTGTTCCCCTGATGATTTAATGCACACAGGACATGTTACCAGGTGAACAGTATAAGTGAGGAGAGATTGTTCCACTGATGTTTTAATGCACACGGGACATGTTACCAGGTGAACAGTATAAGTGAGGAGAGAGTTTTCCACTGATGGTTTAATGCACACGGGACATGTTACCAGGTGAACAGTATAAGTGAGGAGAGTGCTTTCCCCTGATGGTTTAATATTCACGGGACATGTTACCAGGTGAACAGTATAAGTGAGGAGAGTGTGTTCCCCTGATTGTTTAATACTCACGGGACATGTTGCCAGGTGAACAGTATAAGTGAGGAGAGTGTGTTCCCCTGATGGTTTAACACGCACGGGACATGTTACCAGGTGAACAGTATAAGTGAGGAGAGTGTGTTCCCCTGATTGTTTATTACACACGGGACATGTCACCTGGTGAACAGTATAAGTGAGGAGAGTTTGTTCCCCTGATGGTTTAACACACACGGGACATGTTACCAGGTGAACAGTATAAGGGAGGATAGTGTGTTCCCCTGATGGTTTAATATACACGGGACATGTTACCAGCTGAACAGTATAAGTGAGGAGACTGTATTGCCCTGATGGTTTAATATACACGGGACATGTTACCAGGTGAACAATATAAGTGAGGAGAGTGTGTTCCCTTGATTATTTAATACACTCGGGACATGTTACCAGGTGAACAGTATAAGTGAGGAGAGTGTGTTCCCCTGATTGTTTAATACTCACGGGACATGTTACCAGGTGAACAGTATAAGTGAGGAGAGTGTGTTCCCTTGATTGTTTAATACACACGGGACATGTTACCAGGTGAACAGTATAAGTGAGGAGAATGTGTTCCCTGATGGTTTAACATACACAGGACATGTTACCAGGTGAACAGTATAAGTGAGGAGAGTGTGTTCCCCTGATTGTTTAATACGCACGGGATATGTTACCAGGTGAACAGTATAAGTGAGGAGAGTGTGTTCCCCTGATTGTTTAATACACACGGGACATGTTCCCAGGTGAACAGTGTAAGTGATGGGAGTGTGTTCCCCTGATTGTTTAATACACACGGGACATGTTACCAGGTGAACTGTATAAGTGAGGAGATTGTGTTCCCCTGATGGTTTAATACTGATGGGACATTTCCGCAGGTGAACAGTATAAGTGAGGAGAGTGTGTTCCCCTGATGGTTTAATATGCACGGGACATGTAACCAAGTGAACAGTATAAGTGAGGAGAGTGTGTTCCTCTGATGATTTAACACGCACGGGACATGTTACCAGGTGAACAGTATAAGTGAGGAGAGTGTGTTCCCTGATTGTTTAATACACACGGGACATGTTACCAGGTGAACAGTATAAGTGAGGAGAATGTGTTCCCCTGATGGTTTAATATACACAGGACATGTTACCAGGTGAACAATATAAGTGAGGAGAGTGTGTTCCCCTGATTGTTTAATACGCACGGGACATGTTACCAGGCGAACAGTATAAGTGAGGAGAGTGTGTTCCCCTGATGGTTTCATATACACGGGACATGTTTCCAGGTGAACAGTATAAGTGAAGAGAGTGTGTTCCCCTGATGGTTTAATATACACAAGACATGTTACCAGGTGAACAGTATAAGTGAGGAGAGTGTGTTCCCCTGATGGTTTAATATACACGGGACATTTTACCAGATGAACAGTATTAGTGAGGAGAGTGTGTTCCCCTGATGGTTTCCAATACACGGGACATGTTACCAGGTGAGCAGTATAAGTGAGGAGATTGTGTTCCCCTGATTGTTTAATTCACACGGGACATGTTACCAGGTGAACAGAATAGTGAGGAGAGTGTTTTCCCCTGATTGTTTAATACGCTGGGACATGTTACCAGGTGAACAGTAGAAGTGAGGAGAGTGTGTTCCCCAGATGGTTTAATGTAGACAGGACATGTTACCAGGTGAACAGTATAAGTGAGGAGAGTGTGTTCCCCTGATTGTTTAATACGCACGGGACATGTCACCAGGTGAACAGTATATGTGAGGAGAGAGTGTTTCCCTGATTGTTTAATGCACACGGGACATGTGACAAGGTGAACAGTATAAGTGAGGAGAGTGTGTTCCCCTGATTGTTTAATATACACCGGACATGTTACCAGGTGAACAGTATAAGTGAGGAGAGTGTGTTCCCCTGATGGTTTAATAGACACGGGACATGTCACCAGGTGAACAGTATAAGTGAGGAGAGTGTGTTCCCCTGATTGTTTAATACGCACGGGACATGTTACCAGGTGAACAGAATAGTGAGGAGAGTGTTTTCCCATGATGGTTTAATGCACACGGGACATGTCAACAGGTGAACAGTATCAGTGAGGAGAGTGTGTTCCCCTGATCGTTTAATATACACGGGACATGTTACCAGGTGAACAGTATAAGTGAGGAGAGTGTGTTCCCCTGATTGTTTAATATACACGGGACATGTTACCAGGTGAACAGTATAAGTGAGGAGAGTGTGTTCCCCTGATGGTTTAATATACACACGACATGATACCAGGTGAACAGTATAAGTGAGGGGAGTGAATTCCCCTGATTGTTCAATACACACGGGACATGTCACCAGGTGAACAGGAGAAGTGAGGAGAATGTGTTCCCGTGATGGTTTAATATTCACTGGACATGTTACCAGGTGAACAGTCTAAGTGAGGAGAGCGTGTTCCCCTGATGGTTTAACATGCACGGGACATGTTACCAGCTGAACAGGGAAAGTGAGGAGAGTGTGTTCCCCTGATGGTTTAATACGCACGGGACATTTCACCAAGTGAACTGTATGAGTGAGGAGAGTGTGTTCCCCTGATGATTTAATGCACACAGGACATGTTACCAGGTGAACAGTATAAGTGAGGAGAGATTGTTCCACTGATGGTTTAATGCACACGGGACATGTTACCAGGGGAACAGTATAAGTGAGGAGAGATTCTTCCACTGATGGTTTAATGCACACGGGACATGTTACCAGGTGAACAGTATAAGTGAGGAGAGTGCTTTCCCCTGATGGTTTAATATTCACGGGACATGTTACCAGGTGAACAGTATAAGTGAGGAGAGTGTGTTCCCCTGATGGTTTAACACGCACGGGACATGTCACCTGGTGAACAGTATAAGTGAGGAGAGTGTGTTACTCTGATGGTTTAATATACACGGGACATGTCACCAGGTGAACAGTATAAGTGAGGAGAGTGTGTTCCCCTGATTGTTTAATACTCACGGGACATGTTACCAGGTGAACAGTGTGAGTGCGGAGAGTGTGTTCCCCTGATTGTTTAATACACACGGTACATGTCACCAGGTGAACAGTATAAGTGAGGAGAGTGTGTTCCCCTGATTGTTGAATACTCACGGGACATGTTGCCAGGTGAACAGTATAAGTGAGGAGAGTGTGTTCCCCTGATGGTTTAACACGCACGGGACATGTTACCAGGTGAACAGGATAAGTGAGGAGAGTGTGTTCCCCTGATTGTTTATTACACACGGGACATGTTACCAGGTGAACAGTATAAGTGAGGATAGTGTGTTCCCCTGATGGTTTAATATACACGGGACATGTTACCAGGTGAACAGTATAAGTGAGGAGACTGTATTCCCCTGATGGTTTAATATACACGGGACATGTTACCAGGTGAACAATATAAGTGAGGAGAGTGTGTTCCCTTGATTGTTTAATACACTTGGGACATGTTACCAGGTGAACAGTATAAGTGAGGAGAATGTGTTCCCCTGATGGTTTAATATACACAGGACATGTTACCAGGTGAACAATATAAGTGAGGAGAGTGTGTTCCCCTGATTGTTTAATACGCACGGGACATGTTACCAGGTGAACAGTATAAGTGAGGAGAGTGTGTTCCCCTGATGGTTTCATATACACGGGACATGTTTCCAGGTGAACAGTATAAGTGAAGAGAGTGTGTTCCCCTGATGGTTTAATATACACAGGACATGTTACCAGGTGAACAGTATAAGTGAGGAGAGTGTGTTCCCCTGATGGTTTAATATACACGGGACATTTTACCAGATGAACAGTATAAGTGAGGAGAGTGTGTTCCCCTGATGGTTTCATATACACGGGACATGTTACCAGGTGAACAGTATAAGTGAAGAGAGTGTGTTCCCCTGATGGTTTAATACACGCAGGACATGTTACCAGGTGAACAGAATAGTGAGGAGAGTGTTTTCCCCTGATTGTTTAATACGCTGGGACATGTCACCAGGTGAACAGTATAAGTGAGGAGAGTGTGTTCCCCTGATTATTTAATATACACCGGACATGTTACCAGGTGAACAGTATAAGTGAGGAGAGTGTATTCCCCTGATGGTTTAATAGACACGGGACATGTCACCAGGTGAACAGTATAAGTGAGGAGAGTGTGTTCCCCTGATTGTTTAATACGCACGGGACATGTTAACAGGTGTACAGTATAAGTGAGGAGAGTGTGTTCCCCTGATTGTTTAATACACACAGGACATGTTACCAGGTGAACAGAATAGTGAGGAGAGTGTGTTCCCTTGATTGTTTAATACACTCGGGACATGTTACCAGGTGAACAGTATAAGTGAGGAGAGTGTGTTCCCCTGATGGTTTAATGCACACGGGACATGTCAACAGGTGAACAGTATCAGTGAGGAGAGTGTGTTCCCCTGATGGTTTAATATACATGGGACATGTTACCAGGTGAACAATATAAGTGAGGAGAGTGTGTTCCCTTGATTGTTTAATACACTCGGGACATGTTACCAGGTGAACAGTATAAGTGAGGAGAGTGTGTTCCCCTGATGGTTTAATATACACACGACATGTCACCAGGTGAACAGTATAAGTGAGGGGAGTGAATTCCCCTGATTGTTTAATACACACGGGACATGTCACCGGGTGAACAGGATAAGTGAGGAGAATGTGTTCCCCTGATGGTTTAATATTCACACGACATGTTACCAGGTAAACAGTATAAGTGAGGAGAGAGTGTTCCACTGATGTTTTAATGCACACAGGACATGTTAACAGGTGAACAGTATAAGTGAGGAGAGTGCTTTCCCCTGATGGTTTAATATTCACGGGACATGTTACCAGGTGAACAGTATAAGTGAGGAGAGTGTGTTCCCCTGATGGTTTAACACGCACGGGACATGTCACCTGGTGAACAGTATAAGTGAGGAGAGTGTGTTCCTCTGATGGTTTAATATACACGGGACATGTCACCAGGTGAACAGTATAAGTGCGGAGAGTGTGTTCCCCTGATTGTTTAATACACACGGGACATGTCACCAGGTGAACAGTATAAGTGAGGAGAGTGTGTTCCCCTGATTGTTTAATACTCACGGGACATGTTGCCAGGTGAGCAGTATAAGAGAGGAGAGTGTGTTCCCCTGATGGTTTAACACGCACGGGACATGTTACCAGGTGAACAGTATAAGTGAGGAGAGTGTGTTCCCCTGATTGTTTATTACACACGGGACATGTTACCAGGTGAACAGTATAAGTGGGGATAGTGTGTTCCCCTGATGGTTTAATATACACGGGACATGTTACCAGGTGAACAGTATAAGTGAGGAGACTGTATTCCCCTGATGGTTTAATATACACGGGACATGTTACCAGGTGAACAATATAAGTGAGGAGAGTGTGTTCCCTTGATTGTTGAAAACACTCGGGACATGTTACCAGGTGAACAGTATAAGTGAGGAGAGTGTGTTCCCCTGATGGTTTAACACGCACGGGACATGTCACCTGGTGAACAGTATAAGTGAGGACAGTGTGTTCCTCTGATGGTTTAATATACACGGGACATGTCACCAGGTGAACAGTATAAGTGCGGAGAGTGTGTTCCCCTGATTGTTTAATACACACGGGACATGTCACCAGGTGAACAGTATAAGTGAGGAGAGTGTTTTCCCCTGATTGTTTAATACTCACGGGACATGTTGCCAGGTGAATAGTATAAGTGAGGAGTGTGTGTTCCCCTGATGGTTTAACACGCACGGGACATGTCACCTGGTGAACAGTATAAGTGAGGAGAGTGTGTTCCCCTGATTGTTTAATACTCACGGGACATGTTGCCAGGTGAACAGTATAAGTGAGGAGAGTGTGTTCCCTTGATTGTTTAATACACACGGGACATGTTACCAGGTGAACAGTATAAGTGAGGAGAGTGTGTTCCCCTGATTGTTTAATACTCACGGGACATGTTGCCAGGTGAACAGTATAAGTGAGGAGAGTGTGTTCCCTTGATTGTTTAATACACACGGGACATGTTACCAGGTGAACAGTATAAGTGAGGATAGTGTGTTCCCCTGATGGATTAATATACACGGGACATGTTACCAGGTGAACTGTATAAGTGAGGAGTCTGTATTCCCCTGATGGTTTAATATACACGGGACATGTTACCAGGTGAACAATATAAGTGAGGAGAGTGTGTTCCCTTGATTGTTTAATACACTCGGGACATGTTACCAGGTGAACAGTATAAGTGAGGAGAGTGTGTTCCCCTGATTGTTTAATACTCACGGGACATGTTGCCAGGTGAACAGTAAAAGTGAGGAGAGTGTGTTCCCTTGATTGTTTAATACACACGGGACATGTTACCAGGTGAACAGTATAAGTGAGGATAATGTGTTCCCCTGATGGTTTAATATACACAGGACATGTTATCAGGTGAACAATATAAGTGAGGAGAGTGTGTTCCCCTGATGGTTTAACACGCACGGGACATGTCACCTGGTGAACAGTATAAGTGAGGAGAGTTTGTTCCCCTGATTGTTTAATACACACGGGACATGTTACCAGGTGAACAGTATAAGTGAGGAGACTGTATTCCCCTGATGGTTTAATATACACGGGACATGTTACCAGGTGAACTGTATAAGTGAGGAGAGTGTATTCCCCTGATGGTTTAATATACACGGGACATGTTACCAGGTGAACAATATAAGTGAGGAGAGTGTGTTCCCTTGATTGTTTAATACACTGGGGACATGTTACCAGGTGAACAGTATAAGTGAGGAGAGTGTGTTCCCCTGATTGTTTAATACTCACGGGACATGTTGCCAGGTGAACAGTATAAGTGAGGAGAGTGTGTTCCCTTGATTGTTTAATACACACGGGACATGTGACCAGGTGAACAGTATAAGTGAGGAGAATGTGTTCCCCTGATGGTTTAATATACACGGGACATGTTACCAGGTGAACAGTATAAGTGAGGAGAGTGTGTTCCCTTGATTGTTTAATACACACGGGACATGTTACCAGGTGAACAGTATAAGTGAGGAGAGTGTGTTCCCCTGATTGTTTAACACTCACGGGACATGTTGCCAGGTGAACAGTATAAGTGAGGAGAGTGTGTTCCCTTGATTGTTTAATACACACGGGACATGTTACCAGGTGAACAGTATAAGTGAGGATAGTGTGTTTCCCTGATGGTTTAATATACACGGGACATGTTACCAGGTGAACTGTATAAGTGAGGAGACTGTATTCCCCTGATGGTTTAATATACACGGGACATGTTACCAGGTGAACAATATAAGTGAGGAGAGTGTGTTCCCTTGATTGTTTAATACACTCGGGACATGTTACCAGGTGAACAGTATAAGTGAGGAGAGTGTGTTCCCCTGATTGTTTAATACTCACGGGAAATGTTACCAGGTGAACAATATAAGTGAGGAGAGTGTGTTCCCTTGATTGTTTAATACACTCGGGACATGTTACCAGGTGAACAGTATAAGTGAGGAGAGTGTGTTCCCTTGATTGTTTAATACACTCGGGACATGTTACCAGGTGAACAGTATAAGTGAGGAGAGTGTGTTCCCCTGTTGGTTTAATACGCACGGGACATGTTACCAGGTGAACAGTATAAGTGAGGAGAGTGTGTTCCCTTGATTTTTTAATACACACGGGACATGTTACCAGGTGAACAGTATAAGTGAGGAGAGTGTGTTCCCTTGATTGTTTAATACACACGGGACATGTTACCAGATGAACAGTATAAGTGAGGAGAGTGAGTCCCCCTGATTGTTTAATACACACGGGACATGTTACCAGGTGAACAGTATAAGTGAGGAGAGTGTCTTCCCCTTATGGTTTAATACTGACGAGACATGCCACCAGATGAACAGTATAAGTGAGGAGAGTGAGTTCCCCTGATTGTTTAATACACTCGGGACATGTAACCAAGTGAACAGTATAAGTGAGGAGAGTGTGTTCCTCTGATGATTTAACACGCACGGGACATGTTACCAGGTGAACAGTATAAGTGAGGGGAGTGAATTCCCCTGATTGTTTAATACACACGGGACATGTCACCAGGTGAACAGGATAAGTGAGGAGAATGTGTTCCCCTGATGGTTTAATATTCACTGGACATGTTACCAGATGAACTGTCTAAGTGAGGAGAGCGTGTTCCCCTGATGGTTTAATATGCACGTGACATGTTACCAGGTGAACAGTATAAGTGAGGAGAGTGTGTTCCCCTGATGGTTTAATACGCACGGGACATTTCACCAAGTGAACTGTATAAGTGAGGAGAGTGTGTTCCCCTGACGATTTAATGCACACAGGACATGTTACCAGGTGAACAGTATAAGTGAGGAGAGAGTGTTCCACTGATGGTTTAATGCACACGGGACATGTTACCAGGTGAACAGTATAAGTGAGGAGAGTGCTTTCCCCTGATGGTTTAATATTCACGGGACATGTTACCAGGTGAACAGTATAAGTGAGGAGAGTGTGTTCCCCTGATGGTTTAACACGCACGGGACATGTCACCTGGTGAACAGTATAAGTGAGGAGAGTGTGTTCCTCTGATGGTTTAATATACACGGGACATGTCACCAGGTGAACAGTATAATTGCGGAGAGTGTGTTCCCCTGATTGTTTAATACACACGGGACATGTCACCAGGTGAACAGTATAAGTGAGGAGAGTGTGTTCCCCTGATTGTTTAATACTCACGGGACATGTTGCCAGGTGAACAGTATAAGTGAGGAGAGTGTGTTCCCCTGATGGTTTTACACGCACGGGACATGTCACCTGGTGAACAGTATAAGTGAGGAGAGTTTGTTCCCCTGATTGTTTAATACACACGGGACATGTTACCAGGTGAACAGTATAAGTGAGGATAGTGTGTTCCCCTGATGGTTTAATATACACGGGACATGTTACCAGGTGAACAGTATAAGTGAGGAGAATGTGTTCCCCTGATGGTTTAATATACACGGGACATGTTACCAGGTGAACAATATAAGTGAGGAGAGTGTGTTCCCCTGATTGTTTAATACGCACGGGACATGTTACCAGGTGAACAGTATAAGTGAGGAGAGTGTGTTCCCTTGATTGTTTAATACACACGGGACATGTTACCAGGTGAACAGTATAAGTGAGGAGAGTGTGTTCCCCTGATGGTTTAATATATACACAACATGATACCAGGTGAACAGTATAAGTGAGGGGAGTGAATTCCCCTGATTGTTTAATACACACGGGACATGTCACCAGGTGAACAGGATAAGTGAGGAGAATGTGTTCCCCTGATGGTTTAATATTCACTGGACATGTTACCAGATGAACAGTCTAAGTGAGGAGAGCGTGTTCCCCTGATGGTTTAATATGCACGGGACATGTTACCAGCTGAACAGTATAAGTGAGGAGAGTGTGTTCCCCTGATGGTTTAATACGCACGGGACATTTCACCAAGTGAACTGTATAAGTGAGGAGAGTGTGTTCCCCTGATGACTTAATGCACACAGGACATGTTACCAGGTGAACAGTATAAGTGAGGAGAGAGTGTTCCACTGATGGTTTAATGCACACGGGACATGTTACCAGGTGAACAGTATAAGTGAGGAGAGTGCTTTCCCCTGATGGTTTAATATTCACGGGACATGTTACCAGGTGAACAGTATAAGTGAGGAGAGTGTGTTCCCCTGATGGTTTAACAATCACGGGACATGTTACCAGGTGAACAGTATAAGTGAGGAGAGTGTGTTCCTCTGATGGTTTAATGTACACGGGACATGTCACCAGGTGAACAGTATAAGTGCGGAGAGTGTGTTCCCCTGATTGTTTAATACACACGGGACAAGTCACCAGGTGAACAGTATAAGTGAGGAGAGTGTGTTCCCCTGATTGTTCAATATACACAGGACATGTTACCAGGTGAACAATATAAGTGAGGAGAGTGTGTTCCCCTGATTATTTAATACACACGGGACATGTCACCAGGTGAACAGTTTAAGTGAGGAGAATGTGTTCCCCTGATGGTTTAATATACTTGGGACATGTCACCAGGTGAACAGTATAAGTGAGGAGAGTGTGTTCCCCTGATTGTTTAATGCACACGGGACATGTTACCAGGTGAATAATAGAAGTGAGGAGAGTGTGTTCCCCTGATTGTTTAATACTCACGGGACATGTTGCCAGGCGAACAGTATAAGTGAGGAGAGTGTGTTCCCCTGATGGTTTAACACGCACGGGACATGTTACCAGGTGAACAGTATAAGTGAGGAGAGTGCGTTCCCTGATTGTTTATTACACACGGGACATGTCACCTGGTGAACAGTATAAGTGAGGAGAGTTTGTTCCCCTGATGGTTTAACACGCACGGGACTTGTTACCAGGTGAACAGTATAAGTGAGGATAGTGTGTGCCCCTGATGCTTTAATACACCCGGGACATGTTACCAGGTGAACAGTAGAAGTGAGGAGAGTGTGTTCCCCTGATGGTTTAATATACACGGGACATGTTACCAGATGAACAGTATAAGTGAGGAGAGTGTGTTCCCCTGATTGTTTAATACACACGGGACATGTTAATAGGTGAACAGAATAAGTGAGGAGAGTGTGTTCCCCTGATTGTTTAATACACACGGGACATGTTACCAGATGAACAGTATAAGTGAGGAGAGTGTGTTCCCCTGATTGTTTAATACACACGGGACATGTTAATAGGTGAACAGAATAACTGAGGAGAGTGTGTTCCCCTGATTGTTTAATACACACGGGACATGTTACCAGATGAACAGTATAAGTGAGGAGAGTGTGTTCCCCTGATTGTTTAATACACACGGGACATGTTAATAGGTGAACAGAATAAGTGAGGAGAGTGTGTTCCCCTGACTGTTTAATGCACACGGGACATGTCACCAGTTGAACAGAATTAGTGAGGAGAGTGGGTTCCCCTGATTGTTTAATACACACGGGACATGTTACCAGGTGAACTCTATAAGTGAGGAGAGTGTGTTCCCCTTATTGTTTAATAAACACGGGACATGTCACCGGGTGAACAGTATAAGTGAGGAGAGTGTGTTCCCCTGATGGTTTAATATACACGGGACATGTTACCAGGTGAACAGTATAAGTGAGGAGAGTTTGTTCCCCTGATGGTTTAACACGCACGGGACATGTTACCAGGTGAACAGTATAAGTGAGGATAGTGTGTGCCCCTGATGGTTTAATATACACGGGACATGTTACCAGGTGAACAGTATAAGTGAGGAGAATGTGTTCCCCTGATGGTTTAATATACACGGGACATGTCACCAGTTGAACAGTATAAGTGAGGAGAGTGTGTTCACCTGATTGTTTAATGCACACGGGACATGTCACCAGTTGAACAGTATAAGTGAGGAGAGTGTGTTCCCCTGATTGTTTAATATACATGGGACTTGTTACCAGGAGAACAGTATAAGTGAGGAGAGTGTGTTCCCCTGATGGTTTAATATACATGGGACTTGTTACCAGGTGAACAGTATAAGTGAGGAGAGTGTGTTCCCCTGATGGTTTAATATACACGGGACATGTTCCCAGGTGAACAGTATAAGTGAGGAGAGTGCTTTCCCCTGATGGTTTAATATACACGGGACATGTTTCCAGGTGAACAGTATAAGTGAGGAGAGTGTGTTCCCCTGATGGTTTAACACGCACGGGACATGTTACCAGGTGAACAGTATAAGTGATGAGAGTGTGTTCCCCTGATTGATTAACACACAAGAGACATGTTACCACGTAAACAGTATAAGTGAGGAGAGTGTGTTTCCCTGATGGTTTAATACACACGGGACATGTCACCAGGTGTTCAGTATAAGTGAGGAGAGTGTGTTCCCCTGATGGTTTAATATACACGGGACATGTTACCAGGTGAACAGTATAAGTGAGGAGAGTGCTTTCCCCTGATGGTTTAATATACACGGGACATGTTACCAGGTGAACAGTATAAGTGAGGAGAGTGTGTTCTGCTGATGGTTTAATATCCACGGGACATGTTACCTAGTGAACAGTATAAGTGAGGAGACGGTATTCCCCTGATGGTTTAATATACACCGGGACATGTTAGCAGGTGAACAGTATAAGTGAGGATTATGTGTTCCCCTGATGGTTTAATATGCACGGGACATGTTACCAGGTGAACAGTATAAGTGAGGAGAGTGTGTTCTGCTGATGGTTTAATATACACGGGACATGTTACCACGTAAACAGTATAAGTGAGGAGAGTGTGTTCCCCTGATTGTTAAATATGCACGGGACACGTTACCAGGCGAACAGTATAAGTGAGGAGAGTGTGTTCCCCTGATGGTTTAATATACACGGGACATGTTACCAGGTCAACGGTATCAGTGAGGAGAGTGTGTTCCCCTGATTGTTTAATACTCACGGGACATGTTACCAGGTGAACAGTATAAGTGAGGAGACTGTGTTCCCCTGATGGTTTAATATACACAGGACATGTTACCAGGTGAACAGAATCAGTGAGGAGAGTGTGTTCCCCTGATTGTTTAATACACCTGGGACATGTTACCAGGTGAACAGTATAAGTGAGGAGAGTGTGATCCAATGATTGTTTCATACTGACGGGATGTGTCACCAGGTGAAGAGTAGAAGTGAGGAGAGTGTGTTCCCCTGATGGTTTAATATACGCGGGACATGTTACCAGGTGAACAGCATAAGTGAAGAGAGTGTGTTCCCCTGATTGTTTTATACACACGGGACATGTTACCAGGTGAACAGTATAAGTGAGGAGAGTGTGCTCCCCTGATGGTTTAATATACATGGGACATGTTACCAGGTGAACAGTATAAGTGAGGAGAGTGTGTTCCCCTGATTGTTTAATACACACGGGACATGTTACCAGGTGAACAGTATAAGTGAGGAGAGTGTTTTCCCCTGATGGTTTAATATACATGGGACATGTTACCAGGTGAACAGTATAAGTGAAGAGAGAGTGTTTCCCTGATTGTTTAATACACACAGGACATGTTACCAGGAGAACAGTATAAGTGAGGAGAGTGTGTTCCCCTGATGGTTTAATATACATGGGACATGTTACCAGGTGAACAGTATAAGTGAGGAGAGTGTGTTCCCCTGATTGTTTAATACACACAGGACATGTTACCAGGTGAACAGTATAAGTGAGGAGAGTGCTTTCCCCTGATGGTTTAATATACACGGGACATGTTTCCAGGTGAACAATATAAATTAGGAGAGTGTGTTCCCCTGATCGTTTAGTATACACGGGACATGTTGCCAGGTGAACAGTATAAGTGAGGAGAGATTGTTACCCTGACTGTTTAATACACACGGGACATGTTACCAGGTGAACAGTATAAGTGAGGAGAGTGTTTTCCCCTGATGGTTTAATATACATGGGACATGTTACCAGGTGAACAGTATAAGTGAAGAGAGAGTGTTTCCCTGATTGTTTAATACACACAGGACATGTTACCAGGAGAACAGTATAAGTGAGGAGAGTGTGTTCCCCTGATGGTTTAATATACATGGGACATGTTACCAGGTGAACAGTATAAGTGAGGAGAGTGTGTTCCCCTGATTGTTTAATACACACAGGACATGTTACCAGGTGAACAGTATAAGTGAGGAGAATGCTTTCCCCTGATGGTTTAATATACACGGGACATGTTTCCAGGTGAACAATATAAATTAGGAGAGTGTGTTCCCCTGATCGTTTAGTATACACGGGACATGTTGCCAGGTGAACAGTATAAGTGAGGAGAGATTGTTACCCTGACTGTTTAGTACGCACGGGACATGTCACCAGGTGAACAGTATAAGTGAGGAGAGTGTGTTCCCCTGATGGTTTAACACGCACGGGACATGTGACCAGGTGAACAGTATAAGTGATGAGAGTGTGTTCCCCTGATTGATCAACACGCAAGGGACATGTTACCACGTAAACAGTATAAGTGAGGAGAGTGTGTTTCCCTGATGGTTTAATACACACGGGACATGTCACCAGGTGATCAGTATAAGTGAGGAGAGTGTGTTCCCCTGATGGTTTAATATACACGGGACATGTTACCAGGTGAACAGTATAAGTGAGGAGAGTGCTTTCCCCTGATGGTTTAATATACACGGGACATGTTACCAGGTGAACAGTATAAGTGAGGAGAGTGTGTTCCGCTGATGGTTTAATATACACGGGAGATGTTACCAGGTGAACAGTATAAGTGAGGAGACGGTATTCCCCTGATGGTTTAATATACACGGGACATGTTAGCAGGTGAACGGTATAAGTGAGGATTATGTGTTCCCCTGATGGTTTAATATACACGGGACATGTTACCAGGTGAACAGTATAAGTGAGGAGAGTGTGTTCCCCTGATGGTTTAATATACACGGAACATGTTACCAGGTGAACAGTTTCAGTGAGGAGACTGTATTCCCCTGATGGTTTAATATACACGGGAGATGTTACCAGATGAACAGTATAAGTGAGGAAATTGTGTTCCCCTGATGGTTTAATATACACGGGACATGTTAACAGATGAAAAGTATAAGTGAAGAGAGTGTGTTCCCCTGATTGTTTAATACACACGGGACATGTTACCAGGTGAACAGTATAAGTGAGGAGACTTTGTTCCCCTGATTGTTTTATACACACGGAACATGTTACCAGGTGAACAGTATAAGTGAAGAGAGTGTGTTCCCCTGATTGTTTAATACACACGGGACATGTTACCAGGTGATCAGTATAAGTGAGGAGAGTGTGTTCCCCTGATTGTTTCATACACACGGGACATGTTACCAGGTGAACAGAATAACTGAGGAGAGTGTGTTCCCCTGATTGTTTAATGCACACGGGACATGTTACCAGGTGAACTCTATAAGTGAGGAGAGTGTGTTCCCCTTATTGTTTAATATACACAGGACATGTTACCAGGTGAACAGTATAAGTGAGGAGAGTGTGTTCCCCTGACGGTTTAATATACACGGGACATGTTACCAGATGAACAGTATAAGTGAGGAGATTGTGTTCCCCTGATGGTTTAATATACACGGGACATGTTACCAGGTGAACAGTATAAGTGAGGAGAGAGTGTTCCCCTGATGGTTTAATACACACGGGACATGTTTCCAGGTGAACAGTATAAGTGAGGAGAGTGTGTTGCCTGATTGTTTAATACACACGGGACATGTTACCAGCTGAACAGTATAAGTGAAGAGAGTGTGTTCCCCTGATTGTTTAATACACACGGGACATGTTACCAGGTGAACAGTATAAGTGAGGAGAGTGCTTTCCCCTGATTGTTTAATACACACGGGACATGTTACCAGGTGAACAGTATAAGTGAGGAGACTGTGTTGCACTGATGGTTTAATATACATGGGACATGTTACCAGGTGAACAGTATAAGTGAGGAGAGTGTGTTCCCCTGATTGTTTAATACTCACGGGACATGTTACCAGGTGAACAGGAAAAGTGAGGAGATTGTGTTCCTCTGATTGTTTAATGCACACGGGACATGTCACCAGTTGAACAGTATAAGTGAGGAGAGTGTTTTCCCCTGATGGTTTAATATACATGGGACATGTTACCAGGTGAACAGTATAAGTGAGGAGAGTGTGTTCCCCTGATTGTTTAATACTCACGGGACATGTTACCAGGTGAACAGGAAAAGTGAGGAGATTGTGTTCCTCTGATTGTTTAATGCACACGGGACATGTCACCAGGTGAACAGTATAAGTGAGGAGAGTGTGTTCCCCTGATGGTTTAATATTCACGGGACATGTCACCAGGTGAACAGTATAAGTGAGGAGAGTGTCTTCCCCTGATGGTTTAAAACACACGGGACATGTAAGCAAGTGAACAGTATAAGTGAGGAGAGTGTGTTCCCCCGATTGTTTAATACACACGTGACATGTCACCAATTGAACAGTATAAGTGAGGAGAGGGCTTTCCCCTGATGGTTTAATATACATGGGACTTGTTACCAGGTGAACAGTATAAGTGAGGAGAGTGTGTTCCCCTGATGGTTTAATATACACGGGACATGTTACCAGGTGAACAGTATAAGTGAGGAGAGTGTGTTCCCCTGATGGTTTAATATACACAGGACATGTTCCCAGGTGAACAGTATAAGTGAGGAGAGTGCTTTCCCCTGATGGTTTAATATACACGGGACAAGTTTCCAGGTGACCAATATAAATTAGGAGAGTGTGTTCCCCTGATCGTTTAGTAGACACGGGACATGTTGCCAGGTGAACAGTATAAATGAGGAGAGATTGTTACCCTGACTGTTTTGTACGCACGGGACATGTCACCAGGTGAACAGTATAAGTGAGGAGAGTGTGTTCCCCTGATGGTTTAACACGCACGGGACATGTTACCAGGTGAACAGTATACGTGATGAGAGTGTGTTCCCCTGATTGATTAACACGCAAGGGACATGTTACCACGTAAACAGTATAAGTGAGGAGAGTGTGTTTCCCTGATGGTTTAATATACACGGGACATGTTACCAGGTGAACAGTATAAGTGAGGAGAGTGCTTTCCCCTGATGGTTTAATATACACGGGACATGTTACCAGGTGAACAGTATAAGTGAGGAGAGTGTGTTCCGCTGATGGTTTAATATACACGGGACATGTTACCAGGTGAACAGAATAAGTGAGGAGACGGTATTCCCCTGATGGTTTAATATACACGGGACATGTTACCAGGTGAACAGTATAAGTGAGCAGATTGTGTTCCCCTGATTGTTAAATATACACGGGACACGTTACCAGGCGAACAGTATAAGTGAGGAGAGTGTGTTCCCCTGACGGTTTAATATACACGGGACATGTTTCCAGATGAACAGTATAAGTGAGGAGATTGTGTTCCCCTGATGGTTTAATATACACGGGACATGTTAGCAGGTGAACAGTATAAGTGAGGATTATGTGTTCCCCTGATGGTTTAATATAAACGGGACATGTTACCAGGTGAACAGTATAAGTGAGCAGAGTGTGTTCCCCTAATTGTTAAATATACACGGGACATGTTACCAGGTGAACAGTATAAGTGAGGAGAGTGTGTTCCCCTGATGGTTTAATACACACGGGACATGTTACCAGGTGAACAGTATAAGTGAGGAGAGTGTGTTCCCCTGATGGTTTAATATACACGGGACATGTTACCAGGTGAACAGTAGAAGTGAGGAGAGTGTGTTCCCCTGATTGTTTAATACTCACGGGACATGTTAGCAGGTGAACAGTATAAGTGAGGAGAATGTGTTCCCTTGATGGTTTAATATACACAGGGCATGTTACCAGGTGAACAGTATAAGTGAGGAGACTGTATTCCCCTGATGGTTTAATATACACGGGACAGGTTAGCAGGTGAACAGTATAAGTGAGGAGAATGTGTTCCCCTGATGGTTTAATATGCACAGGACATGTTACCAGGTGAACAGTATAAGTAAGGAGAGTGTGTTCCCCTGATTGTTTAATACTCACGGGACATGTTACCAGGTGAACAGTATAAGTGAGGAGACTGTGTTCCCCTGATGCTTCAATACACCCGGGACATGTTACCAGGTGAACAGTGTAAGTGAGGAGAGTGTGATCCAATGATTGTTTCATACTGACGGGATGTGTCACCAGGTGAAGAGTAGAAGTGAGGAGAGTGTGTTCCACTGATGGTTTAATATACGCGGGACATGTTACCAGGTGAACAGCATAAGTGAAGAGAGAGTGTTCCCCTGATTGTTTTATACACACGGGACATGTTACCAGGTGAACAGTATAAGTGATTAGAGTGTGTTCCCCTGATGGTTTAATATACATGGGACATGTTACCAGGTGAACAGTATAAGTGAGGAGAGTGTGTTCCCCTGATTGTTTAATACACACGGGACATGTTACCAGGTGAGCAGTATAAGTGAGGAGAGTGTGTTCCCCTGATGGTTTAATATACATGGGACATGTTACCAGGTGAACAGTAGAAGTGAGGAGAGCGTGTTCCACTGATGGTTTAATGCACACGGGACATGTTACCAGGTGAACAGTATAAGTGAGGAGAGTGCTTTCCCCTGATGGTTTAATATTCACGGGACATGTTACCAGGTGAACAGTATAAGTGAGGAGAGTGTGTTCCCCTGATGGTTTAACACGCACGGGACATGTCACCTGGTGAACAGTTTAAGTGAGGAGAGTGTGTTCCCCTGATTGTTTAATACTCACGGGACATGTTGCCAGGTGAACAGTATAAGTGAGGAGAGTGTGTTCCCCTGATGGTTTAACATGTTACCTGGTGAACTCTCTAAGTGAGGAGAGAGTGTTCCCCAGATTGTTTAATATACACAGGACATGTTAGCAGGTGAACTCTCTAAGTGAGGAGAGAGTGTTCCCCAGATTGTTTAATATACACAGGACATGTTACCAGGTGAACAGTATAAGTGAGGGGAGTGTGTTCCCCTGATGGTTTAATACACACGGGACATGTCACCAGATGAACAGTATAAGTGAGGGGAGTGTGTTCCCCTGATGGTTTAATACACACTGGACATGTTACCAGGTGAACAGTATAAGTGAGGAGAGTGTGTTCCCCTTATGGTTTAATACACACGGGACATGTTACCAGGTGAACAGTATAAGTGAGGAGAGTGTGTTCCCCTGATGGTTTAATACACACTGGACATGTTACCAGGTGAACAGTATAAGTGAGGAGAGTGTGTTCCCCTCATTGTTTAATACACACAGGACATGTCACCAGGTGAACAGTGTAAGTGAGGAGAGTGTGATCCAATGATTGTTTCATACTGACGGGATGTGTCACCAGGTGAAGAGTAGAAGTGAGGAGAGTGTGTTCCACTGATGGTTTAATATACGCGGGACATGTTACCAGGTGAACAGCATAAGTGAAGAGAGAGTGTTCCCCTGATTGTTTTATACACACGGGACATGTTACCAGGTGAACAGTATAAGTGAGGAGAGTGTGTTCCCCTGATTGTTTAATACACACGGGACACGTTACCAGGTGAGCAGTATAAGTGAGGAGAGTGTGTTCCCCTGATGGTTTAATATACATGGGACATGTTACCAGGAGAACAGTATAAGTGAGGAGAGTGAGATCCCCTGATGGTTTAAAACAAACAGGACATGTCAACAGGTGAACAGTATAAGTGAGGAGAGTGTGTTCCCCTGATTGTTTAATACGCACGGGTCATGTTACCAGGTGAACAGTATAAGTGAGGAGAGTATGTTCCCCTGATTGTTTAATACACACGGGACATGTTACCAGGTGAACAGTATAAGTGAGGAGACTGTATTCCCCTGATGGTTTAATATACACGGGACATGTTAGCAGGTGAACAGTATAAGTGAGGAGAATGTGTTCCCCTGATGGTTTAATATACACAGGACATGTTACCAGGTGAACAGTATAAGTGAGGAGAGTGTGTTCCCCTGATTGTTTAATACTCACGGGACATGTTACCAGGTGAACAGTATAAGTGAGGAGACTGTGTTCCCCTGATGCTTTAATACACCCGGGACATGTTACCAGGTGAACAGTATAAGTGAGGAGAGTGTGATCCAATGATTGTTTCATACTGACGGGATGTGTCACCAGTTGAAGAGTAGAAGTGAGGAGAGTGTGTTCCCCTGATGGTTTAATATACGCGGGACATGTTACCAGATGAACAGCATAAGTGAAGAGAGTGTGTTCCCCTGATTGTTTTATACACACGGGACATGTTACCAGGTGAACAGTATAAGTGAGGAGAGTGTGTTCCCCTGATGGTTTAATATACATGGGACATGTTACCAGGTGAACAGTATAAGTGAGGAGAGTGTGTTCCCCTGATTGTTTAATACACACGGGACATGTTACCAGGTGAACAGTATAAGTGAGGAGAGTGTGTTCCCATGATGGTTTAATATATATGGGACATGTTACCAGGTGAACAGTATAAGTGAAGAGAGAGGGTTCCCCTGATTGTTTAAAACACAGGACATGTTACCAGGTGAACAGTATAAGTGAGGAGAGTGTGTTCCCCTGATGGTTTAATATACACTGGACATGTTACCAGGTGAACAGTATAAGTGAGGAGAGTGTGTTCCCCTGATGGTTTAATATACACTGGACATGTTACCAGGTGAACAGTATAAGTGAGCTGAGTGTGTTCCCCTGATTGTTTAATACACACGGGACATGTTACCAGGTGAACAGTATAAGTGAGGAGAGTGTGTTCCCCTGATGGTTTAATATACATGGGACATGTTACCAGGTGAACAGTATAAGTGAGGAGAGTGTGTTCCCCTGATTGTTTAATACACACGGGACATGTAACCAAGTGAACTGCATAAGTGAGGAGAGTGTGTTCCCCTGATGGTTTAATATACACGGGACATGTTAGCAGGTGAACAGTATAAGTGAGGATTATGTGTTCCCCTGATGGTTTAATATACACGGGACATGTTACCAGGTGAACAGTATAAGTGAGCAGAGTGTGTTCCCCTAATTGTTAAATATACACGGGGCATGTTACCAGGTGAACAGTATAAGTGAGGGGAGTGAATGCCCCTGATTGTTTAATACACACGGGACATGTCACCAGGTGAACAGGATAAGTGAGGAGAATGTGTTCCCCTGATGGTTTAATATGCACGGGACATGTTACCAGCTGAACAGAAGAAGTGAGGAGAGTGTGTTCCCCTGATGGTTTAATACGCACGGGACATTTCACCAAGTGATCTGTATAAGTGAGGAGAGTGTGTTCCCCTGATGATTTAATGCACACAGGACATGTTACCAGGTGAACAGTATAAGTGAGGAGAGAGTGTTCCACTGATGGTTTAATGCACACGGGACATGTTACCAGGTGAACAGTATAAGTGAGGAGAGTGTGTTCCCCTGATGGTTTAACACGCACGGGACATGTCACCTGGTGAACAGTATAAGTGAGGAGAGTGTGTTCCCCTGATGGTTTAATATACACGGGACATGTCACCAGGTGAACAGTATAAGTGCGGAGAGTGTGTTCCCCTGATTGTTTAATACACACGGGACATGTCACCAGGTGAACAGTTTAAGTGAGGAGAGTGTGTTCCCCTGATTGTTTAATACTCACGGGACATGTTGCCAGGTGAACAGTATAAGTGAGGAGAGTGTGTTCCCCTGATGGTTTAACATGTTACCTGGTGAACTCTCTAAGTGAGGAGAGAGTGTTCCCCAGATTGTTTAATATACACAGGACATGTTACCAGGTGAACAGTATAAGTGAGGAGAGTGTGTTCCCCTGATGGTTTAATACACACGGGACATGTTACCAGGTGAACAGTATAAGTGAGGAGAGTGTGTTCCCCTGATGGTTTAATACACACGGGACATGTTACCAGGTGAACAGTATAAGTGAGGAGAGTGTGTTCCCCTGATGGTTTAATACACACGGGACATGTTCGCAGGTGAACAGTATAAGTGAGGAGAGTGTGTTCCCCTGATTGTTTAATATTCACGGGACATGTTACCTGGTGAACTCTCTAAGTGAGGAGAGAGTGTTCCCCAGATTGTTTAATATACACAGGACATGTTACCAGGTGAACAGTATAAGTGAGGAGAGTGTGTTCCCCTGATGGTTTAATACACACGGGACATGTTACCAGGTGAACAGTATAAGTGAGGAGAGTGTGTTCCCCTGATGGTTTAATACACACTGGACATGTTACCAGGTGAACAGTATAAGTGAGGAGAGTGTGTTCCCCTGATGGTTTAATACACACGGGACATGTTACCAGGTGAACAATATAAGTGAGGAGAGTGTGTTCCCCTGATGGTTTAATACACACTGGACATGTTACCAGGTGAACAGTATAAGTGAGGAGAGTGTGTTCCCCTCATTGTTTAATACACACAGGACATGTCACCAGGTGAACAGTATAAGTGAGGAGAGTGTGTTCCCCTGATGGTTTAATACACACGGGCCATGTTACGAGGTGAACAGTATAAGTGAGGAGAGTGTGTTCCCCTGATTGTTTAATACACACAGGCCATGTTACCAGGTGAACAGTGTAAGTGAGGAGAGTGTGTTCCCCTGATGGTTTAATACACACGGGACATGTTACCAAGTGAACAGTGTAAGTGAGGAGAGTGTGTTGCCCTGATGGTTTAATATACATGGGACATGTTACCAGGTGAACAGTATAAGAGAGGAGAGTGTCTTCCCCTGATTGTTTAATGCACACGGGACATGTCATCAGGTGAACTCGATAAGTGAAGAGAGTGTGTTCCCCTGATGGTTTAATACACACGGGACATGTTACCAGGTGAACAGTGTAAGTGAGGAGAGTTTGTTCCCCTGATTGTATAATATACACGGGACATGTTACCAAGTGATCAGTGTAAGTGAGGAGAGTGTGTTCCACTGATGGTTTAATATACATGGGACATGTTACCAGGTGAACAGTATAAAAGAGGAGAGTGTGTTCCCCTGATTGTTTAATGCACACAGGACATGTCACCAGGTGAACAGTATAAGTTTGGAGACTGTGTTCCCCTGATGGTTCAATATACACGGGACATGTTACCAGGTGAACAGTGTAAGTGAGGAGAGTGTGTTCCCCTGATGGTTTAATATTCATGGGACATGTTACCAGGTGAACAGTATAAGTGAGGAGAGTATATTCCCCTGATTGTTTAATATACACGGGACATGTTCCCAGGTGAGCAGTATAAGTGAGGAGAGTGTGTTCCCCTGATGGTTTAATATACATGGGACATGTTACCAGGAGAACAGTATAAGTGAGGAGAGTGAGATCCCCTGATGGTTTAAAACAAACAGGACATGTCAACAGGTGAACAGTATAAGTGAGGAGAGTGTGTTCCCCTGATTGTTTAATACGCACGGGTCATGTTACCAGGTGAACAGTATAAGTGAGGAGAGTATGTTCCCCTGATTGTTTAATACACACGGGACATGTTACCAGGTGAACAGTATAAGTGAGGAGACTGTATTCCCCTGATGGTTTAATATACACGGGACATGTTAGCAGGTGAACAGTATAAGTGAGGAGAATGTGTTCCCCTGATGGTTTAATATACACAGGACATGTTACCAGGTGCACAGTATAAGTGAGGAGAGTGTGTTCCCCTGATTGTTTAATACTCACGGGACATGTTACCAGGTGAACAGTATAAGTGAGGAGACTGTGTTCCCCTGATGCTTTAATACACCCGGGACATGTTACCAGGTGAACAGTATAAGTGAGGAGAGTGTGATCCAATGATTGTTTCATACTGACGGGATGTGTCACCAGATGAAGAGTAGAAGTGAGGAGAGTGTGTTCCCCTGATGGTTTAATATACGCGGGACATGTTACCAGATGAACAGCATAAGTGAAGAGAGTGTGTTCCCCTGATTGTTTTATACACACGGGACATGTTACCAGGTGAACGGTTTAAGTGAGGAGAGTGTGTTCCCCTGATGGTTTAATATACATGGGACATGTTACCAGGTGAACAGTATAAGTGAGGAGAGTGTGTTCCCCTGATTGTTTAATACACACGGGACATGTTACCAGGTGAACAGTATAAGTGAGGAGAGTGTGTTCCCATGATGGTTTAATATATATGGGACATGTTACCAGGTGAACAGTATAAGTGAAGAGAGAGGGTTCCCCTGATTGTTTAAAACACAGGACATGTTACCAGGTGAACAGTATAAGTGAGGAGAGTGTGTTCCCCTGATGGTTTAATATACACTGGACATGTTACCAGGTGAACAGTATAAGTGAGGAGAGTGTGTTCCCCTGATGGTTTAATATACACTGGACATGTTACCAGGTGAACAGTATAAGTGAGCTGAGTGTGTTCCCCTGATTGTTTAATACTCACGGGACATGTTACCAGGTGAACAGTATAAGTGAGGAGAATGTGTTCCCCTGATTGTTTAATACACACGGGACATGTTACCAGGTGAACAGTATAAGTGAGGAGAGTGTGTTCCCCTGATGGTTTAATATACATGGGACATGTTACCAGGTGAACAGTATAAGTGAGGAGAGTGTGTTCCCCTGATTGTTTAATACACACGGGACATGTAACCAAGTGAACTGCATAAGTGAGGAGAGTGTGTTCCCCTGATGGTTTAATATACACGGGACATGTTAGCAGGTGAACAGTATAAGTGAGGATTATGTGTTCCCCTGATGGTTTAATATACACGGGACATGTTACCAGGTGAACAGCATAAGTGAGCAGAGTGTGTTCCCCTAATTGTTAAATATACACGGGGCATGTTACCAGGTGAACAGTATAAGTGAGGGGAGTGAATGCCCCTGATTGTTTAATACACACGGGACATGTCACCAGGTGAACAGGATAAGTGAGGAGAATGTGTTCCCCTGATGGTTTAATATGCACGGGACATGTTACCAGCTGAACAGAAGAAGTGAGGAGAGTGTGTTCCCCTGATGGTTTAATACGCACGGGACATTTCACCAAGTGATCTGTATAAGTGAGGAGAGTGTGTTCCCCTGATGATTTAATGCACACAGGACATGTTACCAGGTGAACAGTATAAGTGAGGAGAGAGTGTTCCACTGATGGTTTAATGCACACGGGACATGTTACCAGGTGAACAGTATAAGTGAGGAGAGTGTGTTCCCCTGATGGTTTAACACGCACGGGACATGTCACCTGGTGAACAGTATAAGTGAGGAGAGTGTGTTCCCCTGATGGTTTAATATACACGGGACATGTCACCAGGTGAACAGTATAAGTGCGGAGAGTGTGTTCCCCTGATTGTTTAATACACACGGGACATGTCACCAGGTGAACAGTTTAAGTGAGGAGAGTGTGTTCCCCTGATTGTTTAATACTCACGGGACATGTTGCCAGGTGAACAGTATAAGTGAGGAGAGTGTGTTCCCCTGATGGTTTAACATGTTACCTGGTGAACTCTCTAAGTGAGGAGAGAGTGTTCCCCAGATTGTTTAATATACACAGGACATGTTACCAGGTGAACAGTATAAGTGAGGAGAGTGTGTTCCCCTGATGGTTTAATACACACGGGACATGTTACCAGGTGAACAGTATAAGTGAGGAGAGTGTGTTCCCCTGATGGTTTAATACACACGGGACATGTTACCAGGTGAACAGTATAAGTGAGGAGAGTGTGTTCCCCTGATGGTTTAATACACACGGGACATGTTCGCAGGTGAACAGTATAAGTGAGGAGAGTGTGTTCCCCTGATTGTTTAATATTCACGGGACATGTTACCTGGTGAACTCTCTAAGTGAGGAGAGAGTGTTCCCCAGATTGTTTAATATACACAGGACATGTTACCAGGTGAACAGTATAAGTGAGGAGAGTGTGTTCCCCTGATGGTTTAATACACACGGGACATGTTACCAGGTGAACAGTATAAGTGAGGAGAGTGTGTTCCCCTGATGGTTTAATACACACTGGACATGTTACCAGGTGAACAGTATAAGTGAGGAGAGTGTGTTCCCCTGATGGTTTAATACACACTGGACATGTTACCAGGTGAACAGTATAAGTGAGGAGAGTGTGTTCCCCTCATTGTTTAATACACACAGGACATGTCACCAGGTGAACAGTATAAGTGAGGAGAGTGTGTTCCCCTGATGGTTTAATACACACGGGCCATGTTACGAGGTGAACAGTATAAGTGAGGAGAGTGTGTTCCCCTGATTGTTTAATACACACAGGCCATGTTACCAGGTGAACAGTGTAAGTGAGGAGAGTGTGTTCCCCTGATGGTTTAATACACACGGGACATGTTACCAAGTGAACAGTGTAAGTGAGGAGAGTGTGTTGCCCTGATGGTTTAATATACATGGGACATGTTACCAGGTGAACAGTATAAGAGAGGAGAGTGTCTTCCCCTGATTGTTTAATGCACACGGGACATGTCATCAGGTGAACTCGATAAGTGAAGAGAGTGTGTTCCCCTGATGGTTTAATACACACGGGACATGTTACCAGGTGAACAGTGTAAGTGAGGAGAGTTTGTTCCCCTGATTGTATAATATACACGGGACATGTTACCAAGTGATCAGTGTAAGTGAGGAGAGTGTGTTCCACTGATGGTTTAATATACATGGGACATGTTACCAGGTGAACAGTATAAAAGAGGAGAGTGTGTTCCCCTGATTGTTTAATGCACACAGGACATGTCACCAGGTGAACAGTATAAGTTTGGAGACTGTGTTCCCCTGATGGTTCAATATACACGGGACATGTTACCAGGTGAACAGTGTAAGTGAGGAGAGTGTGTTCCCCTGATGGTTTAATATACATGGGACATGTTACCAGGTGAACAGTATAAGTGAGGAGAGTATATTCCCCTGATTGTTTAATATACACGGGACATGTTCCCAGGTGAACAGTATAAGTGAGGAGACTGTGCTCCCCTGATGGTTTAATATACACGGGACATGTTACCAGGTGAACAGTGTAAGTGAGGAGAGTGTGTTCCCCTGATGGTTTAATATTCATGGGACATGTTACCAGGTGAACAGTATAAGTGAGGAGAGTGTGTTCCCCTGATGTTTTAACAGACACAGGACATGTTACAAGGTGAACAGTGTAAGTGAGGAGAGTGTGTTCCCCTGATGGTTTAATGTACACAGGACTTGTTACCAGGTGAACTGTCTAAGTGAGGAGAGTATGTTCCCCTGATTGTTTAATATACACGGGACATGTTCCCAGGTGAACAGTATAAGTGAGGAGAGTGTGTTCCCCTAATGGTTGAATATACACGGTATATGTTACCAGGTGAACAGTATAAGTGAGGAGAGTGTGTTCCCCTGATGGTTTAATATACACAGGACATGTTACCAGGTGAACAGTATAAGTGAGGAGAGTGTGTTCCCCTGATTGTTTAATACTCACGGGATATGTTACCAGGTGAAATCTATAAGTGAGGAGAGTGAGTTCCACTGATGTTTTAATATACGCGGGACATGTCACCTGGTGAACAGTATAATTGAGGAGAGTGTGTTCCCCTCATTGTTTAATACACACAGGACATGTCACCAGGTGAACAGTATAAGTGAGGAGAGTGTGTTCCCCTGATGGTTTAATACACACGGGCCATGTTACGAGGTGAACAGTATAAGTGAGGAGAGTGTGTTCCCCTGATTGTTTAATACACACAGGCCATGTTACCAGGTGAACAGTGTAAGTGAGGAGAGTGTGTTCCCCTGATGGTTTCATACACACGGGACATGTTACCAAGTGAACAGTGTAAGTGAGGAGAGTGTGTTGCCCTGATGGTTTAATATACATGGGACATGTTACCAGGTGAACAGTATAAGAGAGGAGAGTGTCTTCCCCTGATTGTTTAATGCACACGGGACATGTCATCAGGTGAACTCGATAAGTGAAGAGAGTGTGTTCCCCTGATGGTTTAATACACACGGGACATGTTACCAGGTGAACAGTGTAAGTGAGGAGAGTTTGTTCCCCTGATTGTATAATATACACGGGACATGTTACCAAGTGATCAGTGTAAGTGAGGAGAGTGTGTTCCACTGATGGTTTAATATACATGGGACATGTTACCAGGTGAAAAGTATAAAAGAGGAGAGTGTGTTCCCCTGATTGTTTAATGCACACAGGACATGTCACCAGGTGAACAGTATAAGTTTGGAGACTGTGTTCCCCTGATGGTTCAATATACACGGGACATGTTACCAGGTGAACAGTGTAAGTGAGGAGAGTGTGTTCCCCTGATGGTTTAATATTCATGGGACATGTTACCAGGTGAACAGTATAAGTGAGGAGAGTATATTCCCCTGATTGTTTAATATACACGGGACATGTTCCCAGGTGAACAGTATAAGTGAGGAGACTGTGCTCCCCTGATGGTTTAATATACACGGGACATGTTACCAGGTGAACAGTGTAAGTGAGGAGAGTGTGTTCCCCTGATGGTTTAATATTCATGGGACATGTTACCAGGTGAACAGTATAAGTGAGGAGAGTGTGTTCCCCTGATGTTTTAACAGACACAGGACATGTTACAAGGTGAACAGTGTAAGTGAGGAGAGTGTGTTCCCCTGATGGTTTAATGTACACAGGACTTGTTACCAGGTGAACTGTCTAAGTGAGGAGAGTATGTTCCCCTGATTGTTTAATATACACGGGACATGTTCCCAGGTGAACAGTATAAGTGAGGAGAGTGTGTTCCCCTAATGGTTGAATATACACGGTATATGTTACCAGGTGAACAGTATAAGTGAGGAGAGTGTGTTCCCCTGATGGTTTAATATACACAGGACATGTTACCAGGTGAACAGTATAAGTGAGGAGAGTGTGTTCCCCTGATTGTTTAATACTCACGGGATATGTTACCAGGTGAAATCTATAAGTGAGGAGAGTGAGTTCCACTGATGTTTTAATATACGCGGGACATGTCACCTGGTGAACAGTATAATTGAGGAGAGTGTGTTCCCCTGATGGTTTAATATACACAGGACATGTCACCAGTTGAACAGTATAAGTAAGGAGAGTGTGTTCCCCTGATGGTTTAATATACACGGGACATGTTACCAGGTGAACAGTATAAGTGAGCAGAGTGTGTTCCCCTAATGGTTGAATATACACGGTACATGTTACCAGGTGAACAGTATAAGTGAGGAGAGTGTGTTCCCCTGATGGTTTAATATACACAGGACATGTTACCAGGTGAACAGTATAAGTGAGGAGAGTGTGTTCCCCTGATTGTTTAATACACACGGGTCATGTTACCAGGTGAACAGTATAAGTGAGGAGAGTGTTTTCCCCTGATTGTTTAATGCACACGGGACACGTCACCAGGTGAACAGTATAAGTGAGGAGAGTGTGTTCCGCTGATTGTTTAATACGCACGGGACATGTTACCAGGTGAAGAGTATAAGTGAGGAGAGTGTGTTCCCCTGATTGTTTAATATACACGGGACATGTTCCCAGGTGAACAGTATAAGTGAGGAGAGTGTGTTCCCCTAATGGTTGAATATACACGGTATATGTTACCAGGTGAACAGTATAAGTGAGGAGAGTGTGTTCCCCTGATGGTTTAATATACACAGGACATGTTACCAGGTGAACAGTATAAGTGAGGAGAGTGTGTTCCCCTGATTGTTTAATACTCACGGGATATGTTACCAGGTGAAATCTATAAGTGAGGAGAGTGAGTTCCACTGATGTTTTAATATACGCGGGACATGTCACCTGGTGAACAGTATAATTGAGGAGAGTGTGTTCCCCTGATGGTTTAATATACACAGGACATGTCACCAGTTGAACAGTATAAGTAAGGAGAGTGTGTTCCCCTGATGGTTTAATATACACGGGACATGTTACCAGGTGAACAGTATAAGTGAGCAGAGTGTGTTCCCCTAATGGTTGAATATACACGGTACATGTTACCAGGTGAACAGTATAAGTGAGGAGAGTGTGTTCCCCTGATGGTTTAATATACACAGGACATGTTACCAGGTGAACAGTATAAGTGAGGAGAGTGTGTTCCCCTGATTGTTTAATACACACGGGTCATGTTACCAGGTGAACAGTATAAGTGAGGAGAGTGTTTTCCCCTGATTGTTTAATGCACACGGGACACGTCACCAGGTGAACAGTATAAGTGAGGAGAGTGTGTTCCGCTGATTGTTTAATACGCACGGGACATGTTACCAGGTGAAGAGTATAAGTGAGGAGAGTGTGTTCCCCAGATTGTTTAATACACATGGGACATGTTACAAGGTGAATAGTATGAGTGAGGAGAGTGTGTTCCCCTGATTGTTTAATACACACGGAACACGTCACCAGGTGAACAGTATCAGTGAGGAGACTGTGTTCCCCTGATTGTTTAATACACAGGGGACATGTTACCAGGTGAAATCTATAAGTGAGGAGACTGAGTTCCCATGATGGTTTAACTTAGACGGGACATGTTCCCTGGTGAACAGTATAAGTGAGGAGAGGGTGTTCCACTGATGGTTTAATATACGTGGGACATGTCATAAGGTGAACAGTATAAGTGAGGATAGTGTGTTCCCATGATGGTTTAATATAGACGGGACATGTCACCAGGTGAACAGTATAAGTGAGGAGAGTGTGTTCCCCTGATGGTTTAATATTCACAGGACATGTTACCTGGTGAAGAGTATAAGTGAGGAGAGTGTGTTCCACTGATGGTTTAATATGCACAGGACATGTCACTAGGTGAAAAGTATAATTGAAGAGAGTGTGTTCCCCAGATGGCTTAATATGCACGGGTCATGTTACCAGGTGAACAGTATAAGTGAGGAGAGTGAGTTCCCCTGATTGTTTAATATACACAAGACATGTTACCAGGTGAACAGTATATGTGAGGAGAGTGTTTTCCCCTGATTGTTTAATACGCACGGGACATGTTACCAGATGAACAGTATAAGTGAGGAGAGTGTGTTCCCCTGATTGTTTAATACGCACGGGACATGTCACCAGGTGAACAGTATAAGTGAGGAGATTGTTTTCCCCTGATGGTTTAATATACACGGGACATGTTACCAGGTGAACAGTTTAAGTGAGGAGAGTGTTTTCCCCTGATTGTTTAATGCACACGGGACACGTCACCAGGTGAACAGTATAAGTGAGGAGAGTGTGTTCCCCTGATTGTTTAATACGCACGGGACATGATACCAGGTGAACAGTAGTAGTGAGGAGAGTGCTTTCCCCTGATTGTTTAATGCACACGGGACATGTCACCTGGTGAACAGTATAAGTGAGGAGACTGTGTTCCCCTGATTATTTAATATACACGGGACATGTTACCAGGTGAACAAAGTAAGTGAGGAGGTTGTGTTCCACTGATTGTTTAATATACACAGGACATGTCACCAGGTGAACAGTATAAGTGAGGAGAGTGTGTTCCCCTGATGGTTTAATACGCACGGGACATGATACCAGATGAACAGTATAAGTGAGGAGAGTGTGTTCCCCTGATTATTTAATATACACGGGACATGTTACCAGGTGAACAGTGTAAGTGAGTAGAGTGTATTCCCCTGATTGTTTTATACGCACGGGACATGTTACCAGTGACCAGTATAAGTGAGGAGAGTGTGTTCCCCTGATGGTTTAATATACACAGGACATGTTACCAGGTGAACAGTATAGTGAGGAGAGTGTTTTCCCCTGATTGTTTAATGCACACGGGACATGTTACCAGGTGAAAAGTATATTTGAGGAGAGTGTGTTCCCCTGATTGTTTAATACACACGGGACACGTCACCAGGTGAACAGTATAATTGTGGAGAGTGTGTTCCCCTGATAGTTTAATCCGCACGGGACATGTTACCAGATGAACAGTATAAGTGAGGAGAGTGAGTTCCCCTGATTGTTTAATACGCACGGGACATGTTACCAGATGAACAGTATAAGTGAGGAGAATGTGTTCCCCTGATTGTTTAATGCACACGGGACATGTTACCAGGTGACAAGTATAAGTGAGGAGAGGGTGTTCCCCTGATAGTTTAATACGCACGGGACATGTTACCAGATGAACAGTATAAGAGAGGAGAGTGTGTTCCCCTGATGGTTTAATATACACGGGACATGTTACCAGGTGAACAGTATAAGTGAGGAGAGTGTGTTCCCCTGATTGTTTAATATACACGGGACACGTCACCAGGTGAACAGTATAAGTGAGGAGAGTGTGTTCCCCTGATAGTTTAATACGCACGGGACATGTTACCAGATGAACAGTATAAGAGAGGAGAGTGTGTTCCCCTGATGGTTTAATATACACAGGACATGTTACCAGGTGAACAGTAGAAGTGAGGAGAGGGTGTTCCCCTGATTGTTTAATACACACGGGTCATGTTACCAGGTGAACAGTATAAGTGAGGAGAGTGTGTTCCGCTGATTGTTTAATACGCACGGGACATGTTACCAGGTGAAGAGTATAAGTGAGGAGAGTGTGTTCCCCTGATTGTTTAATACACATGGGACATGTTACAAGGTGAATAGTATGAGTGAGGAGAGTGTATTCCCCTGATTGTTTAATACACACGGGACATGTTAACAGGTGAACAGTATAAGTGAGGAGAGTGTGTTCCGCTGATTGTTTAATACGCACGGGACATGTTACCAGGTGAACAGTATAAGTGTGGAGAGTGTGTTCCCCTGATTGTTTAATACACACGGAACACGTCACCAGGTGAACAGTATCAGTGAGGAGACTGTGTTCCCCTGATTGTTTAATACACACGGGACATGTTACCAGGTGAAATCTATAAGTGAGGAGACTGAGTTCCCATGATGGTTTAACTTAGACGGGACATGTTCCCTGGTGAACAGTATAAGTGAGGAGAGGGTGTTCCACTGATGGTTTAATATACGTGGGACATGTCATAAGGTGAACAGTATAAGTGAGGATAGTGTGTTCCCATGATGGTTTAATATAGACGGGACATGTCACCAGGTGAACAGTATAAGTGAGGAGAGTGTGTTCCCCTGATGGTTTAATATTCACAGGACATGTTACCTGGTGAAGAGTATAAGTGAGGAGAGTGTGTTCCACTGATGGTTTAAAATGCACAGGACATGTCACTCGGTGAAAAGTATAATTGAAGAGAGTGTGTTCCCCAGATGGCTTAATATGCACGGGTCATGTTACCAGGTGAACAGTATAAGTGAGGAGAGTGAGTTCCCCTGATTGTTTAATATACACAAGACATGTTACCAGGTGAACAGTATAAGTGAGGAGAGTGTGTTCCCCTGATTGTTTAATACGCACGGGATATGTTACCAGATGAACAGTATAAGTGAGGAGAGTGTGTTCCCCTGATTGTTTAATACGCACGGGACATGTTACCAGATGAACAGTATAAGTGAGGAGAGTGTGTTCCCCTGATTGTTTAATACGCACGGGACATGTCACCAGTTGAACAGTATAAGTGAGGAGATTGTTTTCCCCTGATGGTTTAATATACACGGGACATGTTACCAGGTGAACAGTATAAGTGAGGAGAGTGTTTTCCCCTGATTGTTTAATGCACACGGGACACGTCACCAGGTGAACAGTATAAGTGAGGAGAGTGTGTTCCCCTGATTGTTTAATACGCACGGGACATGATACCAGGTGAACAGTAGAAGTGAGGAGAGTGCTTTCCCCTGATTGTTTAATGCACACGGGACATGTCACCTGGTGAACAGTATAAGTGAGGAGAGTGTGTTCCCCTGATTATTTAATATACACGGGACATGTTACCAGGTGAACAGTGTCAGTGAGGAGGTTGTGTTCCCCTGATTGTTTAATGCACACGGGACATGTCACCAGGTGAACAGTATAAGTGAGGAGAGTGTGTTCCCCTGATGGTTTAATACGCACGGGACATGTTACCAGATGAACAGTATAAGTGAGGAGAGTGTGTTCCCCTGATTATTTAATATACACGGGACATGTTACCAGGTGAACAGTGTAAGTGAGTAGAGTGATTTCCCCTGATTGTTTAATACGCACGGGACATGTTACCAGGTGACCAGTATAAGTGAGGAGAGTGTGTTCCCCTGATGGTTTAATATACACAGGACATGTTACCAGGTGAAAAGTATAGTGAGGAGAGTGTTTTCCCCTGATTGTTTAATGCACACGGGACATGTTACCAGGTGAAAAGTATATTTGAGGAGAGTGTGTTCCCCTGATTGTTTAATACACACGGGACACGTCACCAGGTGAACAGTATAAGTGAGGAGAGTGTGTTCCCCTGATTGTTTAATGCAAACGGGACACGTCACCAGGTGAACAGTATAATTGTGGAGAGTGTGTTCCCCTGATAGTTTAAGCCGCACGGGACATGTTACCAGATGAACAGTATAAGTGAGGAGAGTGAGTTCCCCTGATTGTTTAATACGCACGGGACATGTTACCAGATGAACAGTATAAGTGAGGAGAATGTGTTCCCCTGATTGTTTAATGCACACGGGACATGTTACCAGGTGACAAGTATAAGTGAGGAGAGTGTGTTCCCCTGATAGTTTAATACGCACGGGACATGTTACCAGATGAACAGTATAAGAGAGGAGAGTGTGTTCCCCTGATGGTTTAGTATACACGGGACATGTTACCAGGTGAACAGTATAAGTGAGGAGAGTGTGTTCCCCTGATTGTTTAATATACACGGGACACGTCACCAGGTGAACAGTATAAGTGAGGAGAGTGTGTTCCCCTGATAGTTTAATACGCACGGGACATGTTACCAGATGAACAGTAGAAGTGAGGAGAGTGTGTTCCCCTGATTGTTTAATGCACACGGGACATGTTACCAGAAGAACAGTATAAGTGAGGAGTGTGTGTTCCCCTGATTGTTTAATACGCACGGGTCATGTCACCAGGTGAACAGTATAAGTGAGGAGATTGTTTTCCCCTGATGGTTTAATATACACGGGACATGTTACCAGGTGAACAGTATAAGTGAGGAGAGTGTTTTCCCCTGATTGTTTAATGCACACGGGACACGTCACCAGGTGAACAGTATAAGTGAGGAGAGTGTGTTCCCCTGATTGTTTAATACGCACGGGACATGTTACCAGGTGAACAGTAGAAGTGAGGAGAGTGTTTTCCCCTGATTGTTTAATGCACACGGGACATGTCACCAGGTGAACAGTATAAGTGAGGAGAGTGTGTTCCCCTGATTATTTAATATACACGGGACATGTTACCAGGTGAACAGTATAAGTGAGGAGAGTGTGTTCCCCTGATGGTTTAATATACACAGGACATGTTACCAGGTGAACAGTATAGTGAGGAGAGTGTTTGCCCCTGATTGTTTAATGCACAAGGGACATGTTACCAGGTGAAAAGTATATTTGAGGAAAGTGTGTTCCCCTGATGGTTTAATACACACGGGACACGTCACCAGGTGAACAGTATAAGTGAGGACAGTGTGTTCCCCTGATTGTTTAATCCGCACGGGACATGTTACCAGATGAACAGTATAAGTGAGGAGAGTGTGTTCCCCTGATTGTTTAATACGCACGGGACATGTTACCAGATGAACAGTATAAGTGAGGAGATTGTGTTCCCCTGATTGTTTAATGCACACGGGACATGTTACCAGGTGAACAGTATAATTGTGGAGAGTGTGTTCCCCAGATAGTTTAATCCGCACGGGACATGTTACCAGATGAACAGTATAAGTGAGGAGAGTGTGTTCCCCTGATTGTTTAATACGCACGGGACATGTTACCAGATGAACAGTATAAGTGAGGAGATTGTGTTCCCCTGATTGTTTAATGCACACGGGACATGTTACCAGGTGACAAGTATAAGTGAGGAGAGTGTGTTCCCCTGATAGTTTAATACGCACGGGACATGTTACCAGATGAACAGTATAAGAGAGGAGAGTGTGTTCCCCTGATTGTTTAATATACACGGGACACGTCACCACGTGAACAGTATAAGTGAGGAGAGTGTGTTCCCCTGATAGTTTAATACGCACGGGACATGTTACCAGATGAACAGTATAAGTGAGGAGAGTGTGTTCCCCTGATTGTTTAATGCACACGGGACATGTTACCAGAAGAACAGTATAAGAGAGGAGAGTGCGTACCCCTGATTGTTTAATACGCACGGGACATGTTAAGATGAACAGTATAAGTGAGGAGAGTGTATTCCCCTGATTTTTCATGCACACGAGACATGTTACCAGGAGAACAGTAGAAGTGAGGAGAGTGTGTTCCCCTGATTGTTTAATGCACACGGGACACGTCACCAGGTGAACAGTATAAGTGAGGAGAGTGTGGTCCCCTGATTGTTTAATATACAAGGGACACGTCACCAGGTGAGCAGTATAAGTGAGGAGAGTGTTTTCCCCTGATAGTTTAATACACACGGGACATGTTACCAGGTGAACAGTATAAGTGAGGAGAGTGTGTTCCCCTGATTGTTTAATACACACGGGACATGTTACCAGGTGAACAGTTTAAGTGAGGAGAGTGTGTTCCCCTGATTGTTTAATATACAAGGGACACGTCACCAGGTGAACAGTATAAGTGAGGCGAGTGTGTTCCCCTGATTGTTTAATACACACGGGACATGTTACCAGGTGAACAGTATAAGTGAGGAGAGTGTGTTCCCCTGATTGTTTAATACACACGGGACATGTTACCAGGTGAACAGTACAAGTGAGGAGAGTGTGTTCCCCTGATTGTTTAATATACACGGGACATGTTACCAGGTCAACGATATAAGTGAGGAGAGTGTTTTCCCCTGATTGTTTAATACGCACGGGACATGTTACCAGATGAACAGTATAAGTGAGGAGAGTGTGTTCCCCTGATTGTATAATACACACGGGACATGTCACCAGGAGAACAGAATAAGTGAGGAGAGTGTGTTCCCCTGATTGTTTAATGCACACGGGATATGTTACCAGGTGAAATCTATAAGTGAGGAGAGTGAGTTCCCATGATGGTTTAACTTGCACGGGACATGTTACCAGGTGAACAGTATAAGTGAGGAGAGGGTGTTCCACTGATGGTTTAATATACATGGGACATGTCACCAGGTGAACAGTGTAAGTGAGGAGAGTGTGTTCCCATGATGGTTTAATATACGCGGGACATGTCACCAGGTGAACAGTATAAGTGAGCAGAGTGTGTTCCCCTGATGGTTTAAAATACACGGGACATGTCACCAGGTGAACAGTATAAGTGAGGAGAGTGTGTTCCCCTGATGGTTTAATATTCACAGGACATGTTACCTGTTGAAGAGTATAAGTGAGGAGAGTGTGTTCCCCTGATGGTTTAATATACACAGGACATGTCACTAGGTGAAAAGTATAAGTGAAGAGAATGTGTTCCCCTGATTTTTTAATGCACACGGGACATGTTACCAGGTGAACAGCAGAAGTGAGGAGAGTGTGTACCCCTGATGGTTTCATATACATGGGACATGTTAACAGGTGAACAGTATAAGTGAAGAGAGTGTGCTCCACTGATGGTTTAATATACATGGGACATGTTACCAGGTGAACAGTATAAGTGAGGAGAGTGTATTCCCCTGATTGTTTAATACACACGGGTCATGTTACCAGGTGAACAGAATAGTGAGGAGAATGTTTTCCCCTGATTGTTTAATGCACACGGGACACGTCACCAGGTGAACAGTATAAGTCAGGAGAGTGTGTTCCGCTGATTGTTTAATACGCAAGGGACATGTTCCCAGGTGAACAGTATAAGTGAGGAGAGTGTGTTCCCCTGATGGTTTAATGCACACGGGACATGTTACCAGGTGAACAGTATCAGTGAGGAGAGTGTGTTCCCCTGATTGTTTAATGCGCACGGGACATGTTCCCAGGTGAACAGTATAAGTGAGGAGAGTGTGTTCCCCTGATGGTTTAATGCATACGGGACATGTTACCAGGTGAACAGTATAAGTGAGGAGAGTGTGTTCCCCTGATTGTTTAATACACACGGGACATGTTACCAGGTGAACAGAATAGTGAGGAGAGTGTGTTCCCCTGATTGTTTTATACACACGGGACATGTCACCAGGTGAACAGTATAAGTGAGGAGAGTGTGTTCCCCTGATTGTTTAATGCACATGGGACATGTTACCAGGTGAAATCTATAAGTGAGGGGAGTGAGTTCCCCTGATGGTTTAATAAACACGGGACATGTTACCAGGTGAACAGAATAAGTGAGGAGAGTGTGTTCCCCTGATTTTTATATACAAACGGGAAATGTTGCCAGGTGAACTGTATAAGTGAGGAGTGTGTGATCCCCTGATTGTTTAATACACACGGGACAGGTCACCAGGTGAACTTTATAAGTGAGGAGAGTGTGTTCCCCAGATTGTTTTATACACACGGGACATGTCACCATGTGAACAGTATAAGTGAGGATAGTGTGATCCCCTGATTGTTTAATACTCACGGGACATGTCACCAGGTGAACAGTATAAGTGAGGAGAGTGTGTTCCCCTGATTGTTTAATGCACACGGGACATGTCACCAGGTGAACAGTATAAGTGAGGAGAGTGTGTTCCCCTGATGGTTTAATACACACGGGACATGTTACCAGGTGAACAGTTTAAGTGAGCAGATTGTGTTCCCCTGATGGTTTAATACTGACGGGACATTTCCCCACGTGAACAGTATAAGTGAGGAGAGAGTGCTCCCCTGATGTTTTAATATAAACGGGACATGTTACCAGGTGAACAGTATAAGTGAGGAGAGTGTGTTCCCCTGATGGTTTAATACACACGGGACATGTTACCAGGTGAACAGTTTAAGTGAGCAGATTGTGTTCCCCTGATGGTTTAATACTGACGGGACATTTCCCCACGTGAACAGTATAAGAGAGGAGAGAGTGTTCCCCTGATGGTTTAATATAAACGGGTCATGTTACCAGGTGAACAGTATAAGTGAGGAGAGTGTCTTCCCCTGATGGTTTAATACTGACGGGACATGTCACCAGTTGAACATTATAAGTGAGGCGAGAGTGTTCCCCTGATGGTTTAACACGCACAGGACATGTTACCAGGTGAATAGTATAAGTGAGGAGAGTGTGTTCCCCTGATGGTTTAATATACACAGGACATGATACCAGGTGAACAGTATAAGTGAGGAGAGTGTGTTCCCCTGATGGTATAATATACACGGGACATGTTACCAGCTGAACAGTATAATTGAGGAGAGGGCTTTCCCCTGATGGTTTAATATACACGGGACATGTTACCAGGTGAACAGTATAAGTGAGGACAGTGTGTTCCCCTGATAGTATAATATACACGGGACATGTTACCAGCTGAACAGTATAATTGAGGATAGGGATTCCCCCGATGGTTTAATATACACGGGACATGTTACCAGGTGAACAGTATAAGTGAGGAGAATGTGTTCCCCTGATGGTTTAATATACACGGGACATGTTACCAGGTGAACAGTATAAGTGAGGAGAATGTATTACCCTGATGGTTTAATATACACGGGACATGTGAGCAGGTGAAAAGTATAAGTGAGGAGATTGTGTTCCCCTGATTGTTTAATACTCACGGGACATGTTACCAGGTGAGCATTGTAAGTGAGGAGAATGTGTTCCCCTGATGGTTTAACATGCACGGGACGTGTCACCAGGTGAAGAGTAGAAGTGAGGAGATTGTGTTCCCCTGATGGTCTAATATACACGGGACATGTTACCAGGTGAACAGTATATGTGAAGAGAGTGTGTTCCCCTGATGGTTTAATATACATGGGACATGTTACCAGGTGAACAGTATAAGTGAAGAGAGCGTGTTCCCCTGATTGCTTAACATACGTGGGACATGTTACCTGGTGACGAGTATAAGTGAGGAGAGTGTTTTCCCCTCATTGTTTAATATACACGGGACATGTTAGCAGGTGAACAGCATAAGTGAGGAGAGTGTGTTCCCCTGATTGTTAAATATAAACGGGACAAGTTACCAGGTGAACAGTATAAGTGAGGAGAATGTGTTCCCCTGATGGTTTAACACGCACGGGACGTGTCACCTGGTGAAGAGTAGAAGTCAGGAGAGTGTGTTCCGCTGATGGTCTAATATACACGGGACATGTTACAACGTGAACAGTATAAGTGAGGAGAGTGTGTTCCCCTCATTGTTGAATACTCACGGGACATGTTACCAGGTGAGCATTATAAGTGAGGAGAGTGTGTTCCCCTGATGGTTTAATATACACAGGACATGATACCAGGTGAACAGTATAAGTGAGGAGAGTGTGTTCCCCTGATGGTATAATATACACGGGACATGTTACCAGCTGAACAGTATAATTGAGGAGAGGGCTTTCCCCTGATGGTTTAATATACACGGGACATGTCACCAGGTGAACAGTATAAGTGAGGATACTGTATTCCCCAGATGGTTCAATATACACGGGACATGTTAGCAGTTGAACAGTGTAAGTGAGGAGATTGTGTTCCCCTGATTGTTTAATACTCACGGGACATGTTACCAGGTGAGCATTATAAGTGAGGAGGATGCGTTCCCCTGATGGTTTAACATGCACGGGACGTGTCAAAAGGTGAAGAGTAGAAGTGAGGAGAGGGCTTTCCTCTGATGGTTTAATATACAAGGGACATGTTACCAGGTGAACAGTATAAATGAGGAGAGTGTGTTCCCCTGATGGTTTAACACGCACAGGACATGTTACCAGGTGAACAGTGTAAGTGAGTAGAGTGTGTTCCCCTGATGGTTTAATATACACGGGACATGTTACCAGGTGAAGAGTATAAGTGAGGATACTTTATTCCCCTGACGGTTCAATATACAAGGGACATGTTATCTGGTGAACAGTATAAGTGAGGACAGTGTGTTCCCCTGATGGTATAATATATACGGGACATGTTACCAGCTGAACAGTATAAGTGAAGAGAGGGCTTTCCCCTGATGGTTTGATATACAAGGGACATGTTACCAGGTGAACTGTATAAGTGAGGAGAATGTGTTCCACTGATGGTTTAATATACACGGGACATGTTAGCTGGTGAACAGTATAAGTGAGGAGAATGTATTCCCCTGATGGTTTAATATACACGGGACATGTTACCAGGTGAACAGTATAAGTGAGGAGAATGCGTTCCCCTGATGGTTTAACATGCACGGGACGTGTCACCAGGTGAAGAGTAGAAGTGAGGAGATTGTGTTCCCCTGATGGTCTAATATACACGGGACATGTTACCAGGTGAACAGTATATGTGAAGAGAGTGTGTTCCCCTGATGGTTTAATATACATGGGACATGTTACCAGGTGAACAGTATATGTGAAGAGAGTGTGTTCCCCTGATGGTTTAATATACATGGGACATGTTACCAGATGAACAGTATAAGTGAGGAGAGTGTGTTCCCCTCATTGTTTAATATACACGGGACATGTTAGCAGGTGAACAGTATAAGTGAGGAGAGTGTGTTCCCCTGATGGTTTAATACACACGGGACATGTTACCAGGTGAACAGTATAAGTGAGGAGAGTGTGTTCCCCTGATGGTTTAATATACACGGGACATGTTAGCAGGTGAACAGTATAAGTGAGGAGAGTGTGTTCCCGTGATGGTTTAATATACACGGGACATGTTACCAGGTGAACAGTATAAGTGAGGAGAGTGTGTTCCCCTGATTGTTTAATATACACGGGACATGTTACCAGGTGAACAGTATAAGTGAGGAGAGTGTGTTCCCCTGATGGTTTAATATACACGGGACATGTTACCAGCTGAACATTATAAGTGAGGAGAGGGTTTTTCCCCTGATGGTTTAATATACACGGGACATGTTACCAGCTGAACATTATAAGTGAGGAGAGGGTTTTTCCCCTGATGGTTTAATGCACACGGGACAAGTTACCAGGTGAACAGTATAAGTGAGGAGAGTGTGTTCCCGTGATGGTTTAATATACACGGGACATGTTACCAGGTGAACAGTATAAGTGAGGAGAGTGTGTTCCCCTGATGGTTTAATATACACGGGACATGTTACCAGCTGAACATTATAAGTGAGGAGAGGGTTTTTCCCCTGATGGTTTAATATACACGGGACATGTTACCAGCTGAACAGTATAAGTGAGGAGAGGGTTTTTCCCCTGATTGTTTAATACACACAGGACATGTTACCAGGTGAACAGTATAAGTGAGGAGAGTGTGTTCCCCTGATTGTTAAATATACACGGGACATGTTACCTGGTGAACAGTATAAGTGAGGAGAGTGTGTTCCCCTGAAGGTTAAATTTCCACGGGACATGTTGCCAGGTGAACAATATAAGTGAGGGGAGTTTGTTCCCCTGATGGTTTAAAATACACGGGACATGCTACCTGGTGAACAGTATAAGTGAGGAGAGTGTGTTCCCCTGATGGTTCAATATACACGGGACAAATTAGCAGGTGAACAGTATAAGTGAGGAGAGTGTGTTCCCCTGATGGTTTAATATACACGGGACATGTTACAACGTGAACAGTATAAGTGAGGAGAATGTGTTCCCCTGATGGTTTAATATACACGGGACATGTTACCAGGTGAAAAGTATAAGTGAGGAGAGTGTGTTCCCCTGATGGTTTAATATACACGGGACATGTTACAATGTGAACAGTATAAGTGAGGAGAGTGTGTTCCCCTGATGGTTAATATACACGGGACATATTACCAGGTGAAAAGTATAAGTGAGGAGAGGGCTTTCCCCTGATGGTTGAATATACACGGGACATGTTACCAGGTGAACACTATAAGAGAGGAGAGTGTGTTCCCCTGATGGTTTAACACGCACAGGACATGCCACCAGGTGAACAGTATGAGTGAGGAGAGTGCTTTCCCCTGATGTTTTAATATACACGGGACATGTTACCAGCTGAACAGTATAAGTGAGGAGAGTGTGTTCCCCTGATGGTTTAACACGCACAGGACATGTTACCAGGTGAACAGTATAAGTGAGGAGAGTGTGTTCCCCTGATGGTTTAACACGCACAGGACATGCCACCAGGTGAACAGTATGAATGAGGAGAGTGCTTTCCCCTGATGTTTTAATATACACGGGACATGTTACCAGCTGAACAGTATAAGTGAGGAGAGAGCTTTCCTCTGATGGTTTAATATACAAGGGACATGTTACCAGGTGAACAGTATAAGTGAGGAGAGTGTGTTCCCCTGATTGTTTAATACACACGGGACATGTTACCAGGTGAACAGTATAAGTGAGGAGACTGCGTTCCCCTGATGGTTTAATATACACGTGACATGTTACCAGGTGAAGAGCATAAGTGAGGATACTTTATTCCCCTGATGGTTCAATATACACGGGACATGTTATCTGGTGAACAGTATAAGTGAGGACAGTGTGTTCCCCTGATGGTTTAATATACACGGGACATGTTACCAGCTGAACAGTATAAGTGAGGAGAGGGCTTTCCCCTGATGGTTTAATATACACGGGACATGTTAGAATGTGAACAGTATAAGTGAGGAGAGTGTGTTCCCCTGATGGATAATATACACGGGACATATTACCAGGTGAAAAGTATAAGTGAGGAGAGGGCTTTCCCCTGATGGTTGAATATACACGGGACATGTTACCAGGTGAACAGTATAAGAGAGGAGAGTGTGTTCCCCTGATGGTTTAACACGCACAGGACATGCCACCAGGTGAACAGTATGAGTGAGGAGAGTGCTTTCCCCTGATGTTTTAATATACACGGGACATGTTACCAGCTGAACAGTATAACTGAGGAGAGTGTGTTCCCCTGATGGTTTAACACGCACAGGACATGTTACCAGGTGAACAGTATAAGTGAGGAGAGTGTGTTCCCCTGATGGTTTAACACGCACAGGACATGCCACCAGGTGAACAGTATGAATGAGGAGAGTGCTTGCCCCTGATGTTTTAATATACACGGGACATGTTACCAGCTGAACAGTATAAGTGAGGAGAGAGCTTTCCTCTGATGGTTTAATATACAAGGGACATGTTACCAGGTGAACAGTATAAGTGAGGAGAGTGTGTTCCCCTGATGGTTTAATATACACGTGACATGTTACCAGGTGAAGAGCATAAGTGAGGATACTTTATTCCCCTGATGGTTCAATATACACGGGACATGTTATCTGGTGAACAGTATAAGTGAGGACAGTGTGTTCCCCTGATGGTTTAATATACACGGGACATGTTACCAGCTGAACAGTATAAGTGAGGAGAGGGCTTTCCCCTGATGGTTTAATATACAAGGGACATGTTACCAGGTGAACTGTATAAGTGAGGAGAATGTGTTCCACTGATGGTTTAATATACACGGGACATGTTAGCTGGTGAACAGTATAAGTGAGGAGAATGTATTCCCCTGATGGTTTAATATACACGGGACATGTTACCAGGTGAACAGTATAAGTGAGGACAGTGAGTTCCCCTGATGGTTTAATACACACGGGACATGTTACCAGGTGAACAGAAAAGGGAGGAGAGTGTCTTCCCCTGATGGTTTAATACTGGCGGGACATGTTACCAGGTGAACAGTATAAGTGAGGAGAGTGTGTTCCCCTGATGGTTTAATATACAATGGACATGTTTCCAGGTGAACAGTATAAGTGAGGAGACTGTATTCCCCTGATGTTTCAATATACACGGGACATGTTACCAGGTGAACAATATAAGTGAGGAGAGTGTATTCCCCTGATGGTTCAATATACACGGGACATGTTACCAGGTGAACAGTATCAGTGAGGAGAGTGTGTTCCCCTGATGGTTTAATCTACACGGGACATGTTACCAGGTGAAAAGTATAAGTGAGGAGAGTGTGTTCCCCTGATGGTTTAATATACACGGGACATGTTACAACGTGAACAGTATAAGTGAGGAGAGTGTGTTCCCCTGATGGTGTAATATACACGGGACATGTTACCAGGTGAACAGTAGAAGTGAGGACAGTGAGTTCCCCTGATTGTTTAATATACACGAGACATGTTACCAGGTGAACAGTATAAGTGAGGAGAGTGTGTTCCCCTGATTGTTTAATATACACGGGACATGTTCCCAGGTGAACAGCATACGTGAGGAGAGTGTGTTCCCCTGATTGTTAAATATACACGGGACATGTTACCAGGTGAACAGTATAAGTGAGGAGAGTGTGTTCCCGTGATGGTTTAATATACACGGGACAAGTTACCAGGTGAACAGTATAAGTGAGGAGAGTGTGTTCCCCTGATGGTATAATATACACGGGACATGTTACCAGGTGAACAGTATAAGTGAGGAGAGGGCTTTCCCCTGGTGATTTAATATACACGGGACATGTTCCCAGGTGAACAGTATAAGTGAGGAGAGGGCTTTCCCCTGATGGTTTAATACACACGGGACATGTTAGCAGGTGAACAGTATAACTGAGTAGAATGTATTCCCCTGATGGTTTAATATACACGGGACATGTTACCAGGTGAACAGTATAACTGAGGAGAATGTATTCCCCTGATGGTTTAATATACACGGGACATGTTACCAGTGGACAGTATAAGTGAGGAGAGTGTGTTCCCCTGATGGTTTAATATACACGGGACATGTTACCAGGTGAACAGTATAAGTGAGGAGAGTGTGTTCCCCTGATTGTATAATATACACAGGACATGTTACCAGGTGAACATTATAAGTGAGGAGAATGTGTTCCCCTGATGGTTTAATATACACGGGACATGTTACCAGGTGAGCAGTATAAGTGAGGAGAGTGTGTTCCCCTGATGGTTTAACACGCACGGGACGTGTCACAAGGTGAAGAGTAGAAGTGAGGAGAGTGTGTTCCCCTGATGGTCTAATATACACGGGACATGTTACCAGGTGAATAGTATATGTGAAGAGAGTATGTTCCCCTGATGGTTTAATATACATGGTACATGTTTCCAGGTGAACAGTATAAGTGAAGAGAGAGGGTTCCCCTGATAGCTAAATATACTTTCGACATGTTACCAGGTGAACAGTATAAGTGAGGAGAGTTTGTTCCCCTCATTGTTTAATAGACACGGGACATGTTAGCAGGTGAACAGTATCTGTGAGGAGAATGTGTTCCCCTGATGGTTTAATATACATTCGACATGTTACCAGGTGAACAGTATAAGTGAGGGGAGTGTGTTCCCCTGATGGTTCAATATACACGGGACAAATTAGCAGGTGAACAGTATAAGTGAGGAGAATGTGTTCCCCTGATGGTTTAATATACACGGGACATGTTACCAGGTGAAAGGTATAAGTGAGGAGTGTGTGTTCCCCTGATGGTTTAATATACACGGGACATGTTACAACGTGAACAGTATAAGTGAGGAGAGTGTGTTCCCCTGATGGTTTAATATACACGGGACATATTACAAGGTGAACAGTATAAGTGAGGACAGTGCTTTCCCCTGATGGTTTAATATACACGGGACATGTTACCAGGTGAAAGGTATAAGTGAGGAGTGTGTGTTCCCCTGATGGTTTAATATACACGGGACATGTTACAACGTGAACAGTATAAGTGAGGAGAGGGCTTTCCCCTGATGGTTTAATATACACGGGACATATTACCAGGTGAACAGTATAAGTGAGGACAGTGCTTTCCCCTGATGGTTTAATATACACGGGACATGTTACCAGGTGAACAGTATAAGAGAGGAGAGTGTGTTCCCCTGATAGTTTAATATACAAGGGACATGTTACCAGGTGAACAGTATAAGTGAGGAGAGTATGTTCCCCTGATGGTTTAATATACACGGGACATGTTACCAGATGAAGAGTATAAGTGAGGATAAGTTATTCCCCTGATGGTTCAATATACACGGGACATGTTATCTGGTGAACAGTATAAGTGAGGACAGTGTGTTCCCCTGATGGTTTAATATACACGGGACATGTTAGCCGGTGAACAGTATAAGTGAGGAGAATGTGTTCCACTGATGGTTTAATATACACGGGACATGTTACCTGGTGAACAGTATAAGTGAGGAGAGTGTATTCCCCTGATGGTTTAATATACACGGGACATGTTACCCGGTGAACAGTATAAGTAAGGACAATGAGTTCCCCTGATGCTTTAATACACACGGGACATGTTACCAGGTGAACTGTATAAGTGAGGAGAATGTGTTCCACTGATGGTTTAATATACACGGGACATGTTACCTGGTGAACAGTATAAGTGAGGAGAGTGTATTCCCCTGATGGTTTAATATACACGGGACATGTTACCCGGTGAACAGCATAAGTGAGGAGAGTGTGTTCCCCTGATGGTTCAATATACACGGGACATGTTACCAGGTGAACAATATAAGTGAGGAGACTGGATTCCCCTGATGGTTCAATATACACGGGACATGTTAGCATGTGAACAGAATAAGTGAGGAGAATGTGATCCCCTGATGGTTTAATCTACACGGGACATGTTACCAGGTGAAAAGTATAAGTGAGGAGAGTGTGTTCCCCTGATTGTTTAATATACACGGGACATGTTACAACGTGAACAGTAAATGTGAGGAGAATGTGTTCCCCTGATGGTTTAATATACACGGGACATGTTACAACGTGAACAGTATAAGTGAGGAGAGTGTGTTCCCCTGATGGTTTAATATACAAGTGACATGTTACCAGGTGAACAGTATAAGTGAGGAGAATGTGTTCCCCTGATGGTTTAACACGCACAGGACATGTTACCAGCTGAACAGTGTAAGTGAGGAGAGTGTGTTCCCCTGATGGTTTCATATACACGGGACATGTTACCAGGTGAAGAGTATAAGTGAGGATACTTTATTCCCCTGATGGTTCAATATACACGGGACATGTTACCAGCTGAACAGTATAAGTGAGGAGAGGGCTTTCCCCTGATGGTTTAATATACAAGGGACATGTTACCAGGTGAACTGTATAAGTGAGGAGAATGTGTTCCACTGATGGTTTAATATACACGGGACATGTTAGCTGGTGAACAGTATAAGTGAGGAGAATGTATTCCCCTGATGGTTTAATATACACGGGACATGTTATCAGGTGAACAGTATAAGTGAGGACAGTGAGTTCCCCTGATGGTTTAATACACACGGGACATGTTACCAGGTGAACAGAAAAGGGAGGAGAGTGTCTTCCCCTGATGGTTTAATACTGGCGGGACATGTTACCAGGTGAACAGTATAAGTGAGGAGAGTGTGTTCCCCTGATGGTTTAATATACAATGGACATGTTTCCAGGTGAACAGTATAAGTGAGGAGACTGTATTCCCCTGATCGTTCAATATACACGGGACATGTTACCAGGTGACGAGTATAAGTGAGGAGAGTGTGTTTCCCTGATGTTTCAATATACACGGGACATGTTAGCAGCAGAACAGTATAAGTGAGGAGAATGTGTTCCCCTGATGGTTTAATCTACACGGGACATGTTACCAGGTGAAAAGTATAAGTGAGGAGAGTGTTTTCCCCTGATTGTTTAATATACACGGGACATGTTACAACGTGAACAGTATAAGTGAGGAGAATGTGTTCCCCTGATGGTTTAATATACACGGGACATGTTACCAGGTGAACAGTAGAAGTGAGGACAGTGAGTTCCCCTGATGGTTTAATACAGACGGGACATGTTACCAGGTGAACAGTATAAGTGAGGAGAGTGTGTTCCCCTGATCGTTAAATATACACAGGACATGTTACCAGGTGAACTGTATAAGTGAGGAGAGTGTGTTCCCCTGATTGTTTAATACTCACGGGAGATGTTACCAGGTGAACAGTATAATTGAGGAGAGTGTGTTCCCCTGATGGTTTAATATACACGGGACATATTACCAGGTGAACAGTATAAGTGAGGAGAGGGCTTTCCCCTGATGGTTTAATATACAAGGGACATGTAACCAGGTGAACAGCTGAAGTGAGGACAGTGAGTTCCCCTGATGGTTTAATACACACGGGACATGTTACCAGGTGAACAGAAAAGGGAGGAGAGTGTGTTCCCCTGAAGGTTTAATACTGACGGGACATGGCACCAGGTGAACAGTATAAGTGAGGAGAGTGTGTTCCCCTGATGGTTTAACATGCACAGGACATGTTACCAGGTGAACAGTATAAGTGAGGAGAGTGAGTTCCCCTGATTGGTTAATACACACGGGACATGTCACCAGGTGAACAGTATAAGTGAGGAGAGTGTGTTCCCCTGATGGTTTAATACTGACGGGATATTTCCCCACGTGAACAGTATAAGTGAGGAGAGTGTGTTCCCCTGATGGTTTAACACGCACAGGACATGTTACCAGGTGAACAGTATAAGTGAGGAGAGTGTGTTCCCCTGATGGTTTAACACGCACAGGACATGTTACCAGGTGAACAGTATGAGTGAGGAGAGTGTGTTCCCCTGATGGTTTAATATACACGGGACATGTTACCAGCTGAACAGTATAAGTGAGGAGAGGGCTTTCCCCTGATGGTTCAATATGCAAGGGACATGTTACCAGGTGAACAGTATAAGTGAGGAGAGTGTGTTCCCCTGATGGTTTAACACGCACTGGACATGTTACCAGGTGAACAGTATATGTGAGGAGAGTGTGTTCCCCTGATGGTTTAACACGCACAGGACATGCCACCAGGTGAACAGTATGAGTGAGGTGAGTGCTTTCCCCTGATGTTTTAAGATACATGGGACATGTTACCAGCTGAACAGTATAAGTGAGGAGAGTGCTTTCCTCTGATGGTTTAATATACAAGGGACATGTTACCAGGTGAACAGTATATGTGAGGAGAGTGTGTTCCCCTGATGGTTTAACACGCACAGGACATGTTACCAGGTGAACAGTTTAAGTGAGGAGAGGGCTTTCCCCTGATGGTTTAATATACACGGGACATGTTCCCAGGTGAACAGTATAAGTGAGGAGAATGTGTTCCACTGATGGTTTAATATACAAGGGACATGTTCCCAGGTGAACAGTATAAGTGATGAGAATGTGTTCCACTGATGGTTTAATATACACGGGACATGTTACCAGGTGAACAGTATAAGTGAGGATACTGTATTCCCCTGATGGTTCAATATACACGGGACATGTTGCCAGGTGAACAGTATATGTGAGGAGAGTGTGTTCCCCTGATGGTTTAGTATACACGGGACATGTTACCAGCTGAACAGCAGAAGTGAGGAGAAGGCTTTCCCCTGATGGTTTAATATACACGGGACATGTTACCAGGTGAACAGTATAAGTGAGGATACTGTATTCCCCTGATGATTCAATATACACGGGACATGTTACCAGGTGAACAGTATAAGTGGGGAGAGTGTTTTCCCCTGATGGTTTAATATACACGGGACATGTTGCCAGGTGAACAGTATAAGTGAGGAGAGTGTTTTCCCCTGATGGTTTAAAATACACGGGACATGTTACCAGCTGAACAGCATAAGTGAGGAGAAGGCTTTCCCCTGATGGTTTAATATACACGGGACGTGTTACCATGTGAACAGTATAAGTGAGGATAGTGTGTTCCCCTGATGGTTTAATATACACGGGACATGTTAGCAGGTGAACAGTATAAGTGAGGAGAATGTATTTACCTGATGGTTTAACATACACGGGAGATGTTACCAGGTGAACAGAAAAGGGAGGAGAGTGTCTTCCCCTGATGGTTTAATACACACAGGACATGATACCAGGTGAACAGTAGAAGTGAGGAGAGTGAGATCCCCTGATGGTTTAATATACACGGGAGATGTTACCAGGTGAACAGTATAAGTGAGGAGAGTGTGTTCCCCTGATGGTTTAATATACACGGGACATGTTACCAGGTGAACAGTATAAGTGAGTAGAGTGTGTTCCCCTGATGGTTTAATATACACGGGACATGTTACCAGGTGAACAGTATAAGTGAGGAGAGTGTGTTCCCCTGATGGTTTAATATACACGGGACATGTTACCAGGTGAACAGTATAAGTGAGGAGAATGTGTTCCCCTGATGGTTTAATATACACAGGACATGTTACCAGGTGAACAGTATAAGTGAGGAGAATGTGTTCCCCCGATGGTTTAATATACACGGGACATGTTACCAGGTGAACAGTATAAGTGAGGAGAGTGTGTTCCCCTGATGGTTTAATATACACGGGACATGTTAGCAGGTGAACAGTATAAGTGAGGAGAGAGTGTTCCCCTGATGGTTCAATATACACGGGACATGTTACCAGGTGAACAGTATAAGTGAGGAGAGTGTGTTCCACTGATGGTTTAATATACACGGGACATGTTACCAGGTGAACAGTATAAGTGAGGAGAATGTGTTCCCCTGATGGTTTAATATACACAGGACATGTTACCAGGTGAACAGTATAAGTGAGGAGAATGTGTTCCCCTGATGGTTTAATATACACAGGACATGTTACCAGGTGAACAGAATAAGTGAGGAGAATGTGTTCCACTGACGGTTTAATATACACGGGACATGTTACCAGGTGAACAGTATAAGTGAGGAAAGTGTGTTCCACTGATGGCTTACTATACACGGGACATGTTACCAGGTGAACATAATAAGTGTGGAGAGTGTCTTCCCCTGATGGTTTAATACAGACGGGACATGTTACCAGGTGAACATTATAAGTGTGGAGAGTGTGTTCCTCTGATGGTTTAACACACACGGGACATGTTACCAGGTGAACAGAAAAGGGAGGAGAGTGTCTTCCCCTGATGGTTTAATAGACACGGGACATGTTCCCAGGTGAACAGTATAAGTGAGGAGAATGTGTTCCCCTGATGGTTTAATACACACAGGACATGATACCAGGTGAACAGTAGAAGTGAGAAGAGTGAGTTCCCCTGATGGTTTAATATACACGGGACATGTTACCAGGTGAACAGTATAAGTGAGGAGAATGTGTTCCACTGATGGTTTAATATACACGGGACATGTTCCCAGGTGAACAGTATAAGTGAGGAGAGGGCTTTCCCCTGATGGTTTAATATACACGGGACATGTTCCCAGGTGAACAGTATAAGTGAGGAGAATGTGTTCCACTGATGGTTAAATATACAAGGGACATGTTCCCAGGTGAACAGTATAAGTGAAGAGAATGTGTTCCACTGATGGTTTAATATACACGGGACATGTTACCAGGTGAACAGTATAAGTGAGGATACTGTATTCCCCTGATGGTTCAATATACACGGGACATGTTACCAGGTGAACAGTATAAGTGAGGAGAGTGTTTTCCCCTGATGGTTTAATATACACGGGACATGTTACCAGGTGAACAGTATATGTGAGGAGAGTGTGTTCCCCTGATGGTTTTGTATACACGGGACATGTTACCAGCTGAACAGCATAAGTGAGGAGAAGGCTTTCCCCTGATGGTTTAATATACACGGGACATGTTACCAGGTGAACAGTATAAGTGAGGAGAGTGTGTTCCCCTGATGGTATAATATACACGGGACATGTTACCAGCTGAAGAGCATAAGTGAGGAGAAGGCTTTCCCCTGATGGTTTAATATACACGGGACATGTTACCAGGTGAACAGTATAAGTGAGGAGAGTGTGTTCCCCTGATGGTTTAATATACACGGGACACGTTAGCAGGTGAACAGTATAAGTGAGGAGAATGTATTCCCCTGATGGTTTAATATACACGGGACATGTTACCAGGTGAAAAGTATAAGTGCGGAGAGTGTGTTCCCCTGATGGTTTAATATACACAGGACATGTTACCAGGTGAACAGTATAAGTGAGGAGAATGTGTTCCCCTGATGGTTTAATATACACAGGACATGTTACCAGGTGAACAGTATAAGTAAGGAGAGTGTGTTACCTTGATGGTTTAATATACACGGGACATGTTACCAGGTGAACAGTATAAGTGAGGATACTGTATTCCCCTGATGATTCAATATACACGGGACATGTTACCAGGTGAACAGTATAAGTGAGGAGAGTGTTTTCCCCTGATGGTTTAAAATACACGGGACATGTTACCAGCTGAACAGCATAAGTGAGGAGAAGGCTTTCCCCTGATGGTTTAATATACACGGGACGTGTTACCAGGTGAACAGTATAAGTGAGGAGAGTGTGTTCCCCTGATGGTTTAATATACACGGGACATGTTAGCAGGTGAACAGTATAAGTGAGGAGAATGTATTCCCCTGATGGTTTAATATACACGGGACATGTTAGCAGGTGAACAGAAAAGGGAGGAGCGTGTCTTCCCCTGATGGTTTAATACACACAGGACATGATACCAGGTGAACAGTAGAAGTGAGGAGAGTGAGTTCCCCTGATGGTTTAATATACACGGGACATGTTACCAGGTGAACAGTATAAGTGAGGACAGTGTGTTCCCACATGGTATAATGTACACGGGACATGTTACCAGCTGAACAGTATATGTGAGGAGAGTGTGTTCCCCTGATGGTTTTGTATACACGGGACATGTTACCAGCTGAACAGCATAAGTGAGGAGAAGGCTTTCCCCTGATGGTTTAATATACACGGGACATGTTACCAGGTGAACAGTATAAGTGAGGAGAGTGTGTTCCCCTGATGGTATAATATACACGGGACATGTTACCAGCTGAAGAGCATAAGTGAGGAGAAGGCTTTCCCCTGATGGTTTAATATACACGGGACATGTTACCAGGTGAACAGTATAAGTGAGGAGAGTGTGTTCCCCTGATGGTTTAATATACACGGGACACGTTAGCAGGTGAACAGTATAAGTGAGGAGAATGTATTCCCCTGATGGTTTAATATACACGGGACATGTTACCAGGTGAAAAGTATAAGTGCGGAGAGTGTGTTCCCCTGATGGTTTAATATACACAGGACATGTTACCAGGTGAACAGTATAAGTGAGGAGAATGTGTTCCCCTGATGGTTTAATATACACAGGACATGTTACCAGGTGAACAGTATAAGTAAGGAGAGTGTGTTACCTTGATGGTTTAATATACACGGGACATGTTACCAGGTGAACAGTATAAGTGAGGATACTGTATTCCCCTGATGATTCAATATACACGGGACATGTTACCAGGTGAACAGTATAAGTGAGGAGAGTGTTTTCCCCTGATGGTTTAAAATACACGGGACATGTTACCAGCTGAACAGCATAAGTGAGGAGAAGGCTTTCCCCTGATGGTTTAATATACACGGGACGTGTTACCAGGTGAACAGTATAAGTGAGGAGAGTGTGTTCCCCTGATGGTTTAATATACACGGGACATGTTAGCAGGTGAACAGTATAAGTGAGGAGAATGTATTCCCCTGATGGTTTAATATACACGGGACATGTTAGCAGGTGAACAGAAAAGGGAGGAGCGTGTCTTCCCCTGATGGTTTAATACACACAGGACATGATACCAGGTGAACAGTAGAAGTGAGGAGAGTGAGTTCCCCTGATGGTTTAATATACACGGGACATGTTACCAGGTGAACAGTATAAGTGAGGACAGTGTGTTCCCACATGGTATAATGTACACGGGACATGTTACCAGCTGAACAGTATAAGTGAGGAGAGTGTGTTCCCCTGATGGATTGATATACACGGGACATGTTACCAGGTGAACAGAAAAGGGAGGAGAGTGTCTTCCCCTGATGGTTTAATACACACAGGACATGATACCAGGTGAACAGTAGAAGTGAGGAGAGTGAGATCCCCTGATGGTTTAATATACACGGGAGATGTTACCAGGTGAACAGTCTAAGTGAGGACAGTGTGTTCCCCTGATGGTTTAATATACACGGGACATGTTACCAGGTGAACAGTATAAGTGAGGAGAGGGCTTTGCCCTGATGGTTTAATATACAAGGGACATGTTCCCAGGTGAACAGTATAAGTGAGGAGAATGTGTTCCCCTGATGGTTTAATATACACGGGACATGTTACCAGGTGAACAGTATAAGTGAGGAGAGTGTGTTCCCCTGATGGTTTAATATACACGGGACATGTTACCAGGTGAACAGTATAAGTGAGGAGAATGTGTTCCCCTGATGGTTTAATATACACAGGACATGTTACCAGGTGAACAGTATAAGTGAGGAGAATGTGTTCCCCCGATGGTTTAATATACACGGGACATGTTACCAGGTGAACAGTATAAGTGAGGAGAGTGTGTTCCCCTGATGGTTTAATATACACTGGACATGTTAGCAGGTGAACAGTATAAGTGAGGAGAGAGTGTTCCCCTGATGGTTTAATATACACGGGACATGTTACCAGGTGAACAGTATAAGTGAGGAGAGTGTGTTCCACTGATGGTTTAATATACATGGGACATGTTAGCAGGTGAACAGTATAAGTGAGGAGAATGTGTTCCCCTGATGGTTTAATATACACAGGACATGTTACCAGGTGAACAGAATAAGTGAGGAGAATGTGTTCCACTGATGGTTTAATATACACGGGACATGTTACCAGGTGAACAGTATAAGTGAGGATACTGTATTCCCCTGATGATTCAATATACACGGGACATGTTACCAGGTGAACAGTATAAGTGAGTTGAGTGTTTTCCCCTGATGGTTTAATATACACGGGACATGTTACCAGGTGAACAGTATAAGTGAGGAGAGTGTTTTCCCCTGATGGTTTAATATACACGGGACATGTTACCAGGTGAACAGTATAAGTGAGGAGAGTGTTTTCCCCTGATGGTTTAATATACACGGGACATGTTACCAGCTGAACAGCATAAGTGAGGAGAAGGCTTTCCCCTGATGGTTTAATATACACGGGACATGTTACCAGGTGAACAGTATAAGTGAGGAGAGTGTGTTCCCCTGATGGTATAATATACACGGGACATGTTACCAGCTGAAGAGCATAAGTGAGGAGAAGGCTTTCCCCTGATGGTTTAATATACACGGGACATGTTACCAGGTGAACAGTATAAGTGAGGAGAATGTATTCCCCTGATGGTTTAATATACACGGGACATGTTACCAGGTGAACAGTATAAGTCAAGAGAATGTGTTCCCCTGATGGTTTAATATACACGGGACATGTTAGCAGGTGAACAGTATAAGTGAGGAGAATGTATTCCCCTGATGGTTTAATATACACAGGACATGTTACCAGGTGAACAGTATAAGTGAGGAGAATCTGTTCCCCTGATGGTTTAATATACACAGGACATGTTACCAGGTGAACAGTATAAGTAAGGAGAGTGTGTTCCCTTGATGGTTTAACATACACGGTACATGTCACCAGGTGAACAGTATAAGTGAGGAGAGTGTGTCCCCTTGATGGTTTAACATCCACTGGACATGTTACCAGGTGAACAGTATATGTGAGGAGAGTGTGTTCCCCTGATTGTTTAACACGCACAGGACATGCCACCAGGTGAACAGTATGAGTGAGGAGAGTGCTTTCCCTTGATGTTTTAAGATACATGGGACATGTTACCAGCTGAACAGTATAAGTGAGGAGAGTGCTTTCCACTGATGGTTTAATATACAAGGGACATGTTACCAGGTGAACAGTATATGTGAGGAGAGTGTGTTCCCCTGATGGTTTAACACGCACAGGACATGTTCCCAGGTGAACAGTATAAGTGAGGAGAATGTGTTCCACTGATGGTTTAATATACAAGGGACATGTTCCCAGGTGAACAGTATAAGTGAGGAGAATGTGTTCCACTGATGGTTTAATATACACGGGACATGTTACCAGGTGAACAGTATAAGTGAGGATACTGTATTCCCCTGATGGTTCAATATACACGGGACATGTTACCAGGTGAACAGTATAAGTGAGGAGAGTGTTTTCCCCTGATGGTTTAATATACACGGGACATGTTGCCAGGTGAACAGTATATGTGAGGAGAGTGTGTTCCCCTGATGGTTTAGTATACACGGGACATGTTACCAGCTGAACAGCATAAGTGAGGAGAAGTCTTTCCCCTGATGGTTTAATATACACGGGACATGTTACCAGGTGAACAGTATAAGTGAGGAGAGTGTGTTCCCCTGATGGTATAATATACACGGGACATGTTACCAGCTTAAGAGCATAAGTGAGGAGAAGGCTTTCCCCTGATGGTTTAATATACACGGGACATGTTACCAGGTGAAAAGTATAAGTGAGGAGAGTGTGTTCCCCTGATGGTTTAATATACACAGGACATGTTACCAGGTGAACAGCATAAGTGAGGAGAATGTGTTCCCCTGATGGTTTAATATACACAGGACATGTTACCAGGTGAACAGTATAAGTAAGGAGAGTGTGTTCCCTTGATGGTTTAATATACACGGGACATGTTACCAGGTGAACAGTATAAGTGAGGATACTGTATTCCCCTGATTATTCAATATACACGGGACATGTTACCAGGTGAACAGTATAAGTGGGGAGAGTGTTTTCCCCTGATGGTTTAATATACACGGGACATGTTGCCAGGTGAACAGTATAAGTGAGGAGAGTGTTTTCCCCTGATGGTTTAAAATACACGGGACATGTTACCAGGTGAAGAGCATAAGTGAGGAGAAGGCTTTCCCCTGATGGTTTAATATACACGGGACGTGTTACCAGGTGAACAGTATAAGTGAGGATAGTGTGTTCCCCTGATGGTTTAATATACACGGGACATGTTAGCAGGTGAACAGTATAAGTGAGGAGAATGTATTCCCCTGATGGTTTAATATACACGGGACATGTTACCAGGTGAAGAGAAAAGGGAGGAGAGTGTCTTCCCCTGATGGTTTAATACACACAGGACATGATACCAGGTGAACAGTAGAAGTGAGGAGAGTGAGTTCCCCTGATGGTTTAATATACACGGGACATGTTACCAGTTGAACAGTATAAGTGAGGAGAGTGTGTTCCCCTGATGGTTTAATATACACGGGACATGTTAGCAGGTGAACAGTATAAGTGAGGAGAATGTATTCCCCTGATGGTTTAATATACACGGGACATGTTACCAGGTGAAGAGAAAAGGGAGGAGAGTGTCTTCCCCTGATGGTTTAATACACACAGGACATGATACCAGGTGAACAGTAGAAGTGAGGAGAGTGAGTTCCCCTGATGGTTTAATATACACGGGACATGTTACCAGGTGAACAGTATAAGTGAGGAGAGTGCTTTCCCCTGATATTTTAATATACACGGGACATGTTACCAGGTGAACAGTATAAGTGAGGACAGTGTGTTCCCCACATGGTATAATGTACACGGGACATGTTACCAGCTGAACAGTATAAGTGAGGACATTGAGTTCCCCTGATGGTTTAATACACACGGGACATGTTACCAGGTGAACAGAAAAGGGAGGAGAGTGTCTTCCCCTGATGGTTTAAAACACACAGGACATGATACCAGGTGAACAGTAGAAGTGAGGAGAGTGAGATCCCCTGATGGTTTAATATACACGGGACATGTTACCAGGTGAACATTATAAGTGAGGAGAGTGTGTTCCCCTGATTGTTTAATATACACGGGAGATGTTACCAGGTGAACAGTCTAAGTGAGGACAGTGTGTTCCCCTGATGGTATAATGTACACGGGACATGTTATCAGCTGAACAGTATAAGTGAGGAGAGCGCTTTGCCCTGATGGTTTAATATACAAGGGACATGTTCCCAGGTGAACAGTATAAGTGAGGAGTATGTGTTCCCCTGATGGTTTAATATACACGGGACATGTTACCAGGTGAACAGTATAAGTGAGGATACTGTATTCCCCTGATGATTCAATATACACGGGACATGTTTCCAGGTGAACAGTATAAGTGAGGAGAGTGTTTTCCCCTGATGGTTTAATATACACGGGACATGTTACCAGGTGAAAAGTATAAGTGAGGAGAGTGTGTTCCCCTGATGGTTTAATATACACAGGACATGTTACCAGGTGAACAGCATAAGTGAGGAGAATGTGTTCCCCTGATGGTTTAATATACACAGGACATGTTACCAGGTGAACAGTATAAGTAAGGAGAGTGTGTTCCCTTGATGGTTTAATATACACGGGACATGTTACCAGGTGAACAGTATAAGTGAGGATACTGTATTCCCCTGATTATTCAATATACACGGGACATGTTACCAGGTGAACAGTATAAGTGGGGAGAGTGTTTTCCCCTGATGGTTTAATATACACGGGACATGTTGCCAGGTGAACAGTATAAGTGAGGAGAGTGTTTTCCCCTGATGGTTTAAAATACACGGGACATGTTACCAGCTGAACAGCATAAGTGAGGAGAAGGCTTTCCCCTGATGGTTTAATATACACGGGACGTGTTACCAGGTGAACAGTATAAGTGAGGATAGTGTGTTCCCCTGATGGTTTAATATACACGGGACATGTTAGCAGGTGAACAGTATAAGTGAGGAGAATGTATTCCCCTGATGGTTTAATATACACGGGACATGTTACCAGGTGAAGAGAAAAGGGAGGAGAGTGTCTTCCCCTGATGGTTTAATACACACAGGACATGATACCAGGTGAACAGTAGAAGTGAGGAGAGTGAGTTCCCCTGATGGTTTAATATACACGGGACATGTTACCAGTTGAACAGTATAAGTGAGGAGAGTGTGTTCCCCTGATGGTTTAATATACACGGGACATGTTAGCAGGTAAACAGTATAAGTGAGGATACTGTATTCCCCTGATGATTCAATATACACGGGACATGTTTCCAGGTGAACAGTATAAGTGAGGAGAGTGTTTTCCCCTGATGGTTTAATATACACGGGACATGTTACCAGGTGAAAAGTATAAGTGAGGAGAGTGTGTTCCCCTGATGGTTTAATATACACGGGACATGTTGCCAGGTGAAAAGTATAAGTGAGGAGAATGTGTTCCCCTGATGGTTTAATATACACAGGACATGTTACCAGGTGAACAATATAAGTGAGGAGAATGTGTTCCCCCGATGGTTTAATATACACGGGAAATGTTACCAGGTGAACAGTATAAGTGAGGAGAGTGTGTTCCCCTGATCGTTTAATATACACGGGACATGTTACCAGGTGAACAGTATAAGTGAGGAGAGTGTGTTTGCCTGATGGTTTAATATACACGGGACATGTTACCAGGTGAACAGTATAAGTGAGGAGAGGTTGTTCCCCTGATGGTTTAATATACACGGGACATGTTACCAGGTGAACAGTATAAGTGAGGAGAATGTGTTCCCCTGATGGTTTAATATACACAGGACATGTTACCAGGTGAACAGAATAAGTGAGGAGAATGTGTTCCACTGATGGTTTAATATACACGGGACATGTTACCAGGTGAACAGTATAACTGAGGAGAATGTGTTCCCCTGATGGTTTAATATACACAGGACATGTTACCAGGTGAACAGAATAAGTGAGGAGAATGTGTTCCACTGATGGTTTAATATACACGGGACATGTTACCAGGTGAACAGTATAACTGAGGAGAATGTGTTCCCCTGATGGTTTAATATACACAGGACATGTTACCAGGTGAACAGTATAAGTGAGGAGAGTGTGTTCCGCTGATGGTTTAATATGCACGGGACATGTTACCAGGTGAACAGTATAAGTGAGGAGAGTGTTTTCCCCTGATGGTTTAATATACACGGGACATGTTCCCAGATGAACAGTATAAGTGAGGATACTGTATTCCCCTGATGATTCAATATACACGGGACATGTTTCCAGGTGAACAGTATAAGTGAGGAGAGTGTTTTCCCCTGATGGTTTAATATACACGGGACATGTTACCAGGTGAAAAGTATAAGTGAGGAGAGTGTTTTCCCCTGATTGTTTAATATACACGGGACATGTTACAACGTGAACAGTATAAGTGAGGAGAATGTGTTCCCCTGATGGTTTAATATACACGGGACATGTTACCAGGTGAACAGTAGAAGTGAGGAGAGTGTGTTCCCCTGATTGTTTAATACACACGGGACATGTTACCAGGTGAACTCTATAAGTGAGGAAAGTGTGTTCCACTGATGGCTTAATATACACGGGACATGTTACCAGGTGAACATAATAAGTGTGGAGAGTGTCTTCCCCTGATGGTTTAATACAGACGGGACATGTTACCAGGTGAACATTATAAGTGTGGAGAGTCTGTTCCCCTGATGGTTTAATACAGACGGGACATGTTACCAGGTGAACAGAAAAGGGAGGAGAGTGTCTTCCCCTGATGGTTTAATATACACGGGACATGTTCCCAGGTGAACAGTATAAGTGAGGAGAATGTGTTCCCCTGATGGTTTAATACACACAGGACATGATACCAGGTGAACAGTAGAAGTGAGAAGAGTGAGTTCCCCTGATGGTTTAATATACACGGGACATGTTACCAGGTGAACAGTATAAGTGAGGAGAATGTGTTCCACTGATGGTTTAATATACACGGGACATGTTACCAGGTGAACAGTATAAGTGAGGAGAGGGCTTTCCCCTGATGGTTTAATATACACGGGACATGTTCCCAGGTGAACAGTATAAGTGAGGAGAATGTGTTCCACTGATGGTTTAATATACAAGGGACATGTTCCCAGGTGAACAGTATAAGTGAAGAGAATGTGTTCCACTGATGGTTTAATATACACGGGACATGTTACCAGGTGAACAGTATAAGTGAGGATACTGTATTCCCCTGATGGTTCAATATACATGGGACATGTTACCAGGTGAACAGTATAAGTGAGGAGAGTGTTTTCCCCTGATGGTTTAATATACACGGGACATGTTACCAGGTGAACAGTATATGTGAGGAGAGTGTGTTCCCCTGATGGTTTAGTATACACGGGACATGTTACCAGCTGAACAGCATAAGTGAGGAGAAGGCTTTCCCCTGATGGTTTAATATACACGGGACATGTTACCAGGTGAACAGTATAAGTGAGGAGAATGTATTCCCCTGATGGTTTAATATACACGGGACATGTTAGCAGGTGAACAGAAAAGGGAGGAGCGTGTCTTCCCCTGATGGTTTAATACACACAGGACATGATACCAGGTGAACAGTAGAAGTGAGGAGAGTGAGTTCCCCTGATGGTTTAATATACACGGGACATGTTACCAGGTGAACAGTATAAGTGAGGACAGTGTGTTCCCACATGGTATAATGTACACGGGACATGTTACCAGCTGAACAGTGTAAGTGAGGAGAGTGTGTTCCCCTGATGGTTTAATATACACGGGACATGTTACCAGGTGAACAGTATAAGTGAGGAGAGTGTGTTCCCCTGATGGTTTAATATACACGGGACACGTTAGCTGGTGAACAGTATAAGTGAGGAGAATGTATTCCCCTGATGGTTTAATATACACGGGACATGTTACCAGGTGAAAAGTATAAGTGAGGAGAGTGTGTTCCCCTGATGGTTTAATATACACAGGACATGTTACCAGGTGAACAGTATAAGTGAGGAGAATGTGTTCCCCTGATGGTTTAATATACACAGGACATGTTACCAGGTGAACAGTATAAGTAAGGAGAGTGTGTTCCCCTGATTGTTTAATATACACAGGACATGTTACCAGGTGAACAGTATAAGTGAGGAGAGTGTGTTCCCTTGATGGTTTAACATACACGGGACATGTCACCAGGTGAACTCTATAAGTGAGGAGAGTGTGTCCCCCTGATGGTTTAACATACACGGGACATGTTAGCAGGTGAACTCTATAAGTGTGGAGAGTGTGTCCCCCTGATGGTTTAACATACACGGGACATGTCACCAGGTGAACTCTATAAGTGAGGAGAGTGTGTCCCCCTGATGGTTTAACATACACGGGACATGTCACCAGGTGAACTCTATAAGTGAGGAGAGTGTGTCCCCCTGATGGTTTAACATACACGGGACATGTTACCAGGTGAATGGTATAAGTGAGGAGAGTGTGTTCCCCTGATGATTTTATATACATGGGACATGTCACCAGGTGAACTCTATAAGTGAGGAGAGTGTGTCCCCCAAATGGTTTAAAATACACGGGACATGTTACCAGGTGAACGGTATAAGTGAGGAGAGTGTGTTCCCCTGATTGTTTAATACACACGGGACATGTCACCAGGTGAACTGTATAAGTGAGGAGAGTGTGTTCCCCTGATTGTTTAATACACACGGGACATGTTACCAGGTGAACTCTATAAGTGAGGAAAGTGTGTTCCACTGATGGCTTAATATACACGGGACATGTTACCAGGTGAACATAATAAGCGTGGAGAGTGTGTTCCCCTGATGGTTTAATACAGACGGGACATGTTACCAGGTGAACATTATAAGTGTGGAGAGTGTGTTCCCCTGATGGTTTAATACAGACGGGACATGTTACCAGGTGAACGGTATAAGTGAGGAGAGTGTGTTCCCCTGATGATTTTATATCCACGGGACATGTTACCAGGTGAACATTATAAGTGTGGAGAGTGTGTTCCCCTGATGGTTTAATACACACGGGACATGTTACCAGGTGAACAGTATAAGCGAGGAGAGTGTGTTCCCCTGATGGGTTAATATACACAGGACATGTTACCAGGTGAGCAGTATAAGCGAGGAGAGTGTGTTCCCCTGATTGTTTCATACACACAGGACATGTTACCAGGTGATCAGTATAAGTGAGGAGAGTGTGTTCCCCTAAGGGTTTAATATACATGGGACATGTTACCAGGTGAACTCGATAAGTGAGGAGAGTGTGTTCCCCTGATGGTTTAATATACACGGGACATGTTACCAGGTGAGCAGTATAAGTGAGGAGAGTGTGTTCCCCTGATTGTTTAATACACACAGGACATGTTACCAGGTGAACTCTATAAGTGAGGAGAGTGTGTTGCCCTGATGGTTTAACATACACGGGACATGTCACCAGGTGAACTCTATAAGTGTGGAGAGTGTGTCCCCTTGATGGTTTAACATACACGGGACATGTTACCAGGTGAACAGTATAAGTGAGGAGAGTGTGTTCCCCTGATTGTGTGATGCACACGGTACATGTAACCAGGTGAACAGTATAAGTAAGGAGAGTGTGTTCCCCTGATTGTTTAATGTACACAGGACATGTTACCAGGTGAACTCTATAAGTGAGGAGAGTGTGTTGCCCTGATGGTTTAACATACACGGGACATGTCACCAGGTGAACTCTATAAGTGTGGAGAGTGTGTCCCCTTGATGGTTTAACATACACGGGACATGTTACCAGGTGAGCAGTATAAGTGAGGACAGTGTGTTCCCCTGATGGTATAATATACACGGGACATGTTACAAGGTGAACAGCATAAGTGAGGAGAATGTGTTCCCCTGATTGTTTAATATACACGGGACATGTTACCAGGTGAGCAGTATAAGTGAGGATAGTGTGTTCCCCTGATGGTTTAACACGCACGGGATGTGTCACCAGGTGAAGAGTAGAAGTGAGGAGAATGTGTTCCCCTGATGGTCTAATATACACGGGACATGTTACCAGGTGAACAGTATATGTGAAGAGAGAGTGTTCCCCTGATGCTATAATATACACGGGACATGTTACCAGCTGAACAGCATAAGTGAGGAGAAGGCTTTCCCCTGATGGTTTAATATACATGGGACATGTTAGCAGGTGAACAGTATCAGTGAGGAGAATGTGTTCCCCTGATGGTCTAATATACACGGGACATGTTACCAGGTGAACAGTATATGTGAAGAGAGAGTGTTCCCCTGATGCTATAATATACACGGGACATGTTACCAGCTGAACAGCATAAGTGAGGAGAAGGCTTTCCCCTGATGGTTTAATATACATGGGACATGTTAGCAGGTGAACAGTATCAGTGAGGAGAATGTGTTCCCCTGATGGTTTAATATACACGGGACATGTTACCAGGTGAACTATATAAGTGAGGAGAGTGTGTTCCCCAGATGGTTTAACATACACGGGACATGTCACCAGGTGAACAATATAAGTGAGGAGAGTGTGTTCCCCAGATGGTTTAATATACACGGGACATGTTACAACTTGAACAGTATAAGTGAGGAGAGTGTGTTCCCCAGATGGTTTAACATACACGGGACATGTTACAACGTGAACAGTATAAGTGAGGAGAGTGTGTTCCCCTGATTGTTTAATACACACGGGACATGTTACCAGGTGAACAGTATATGTGAAGAGAGTGTGTTCCCCTGATGGTTTAATATACATGGGAAATGTTACCAGGTGAACAGTATAAGTGAAGAGAGCGTGTTCCCCTGATTGTTTAATATACGTGGGACATGTTACCAGGTGACGAGTAAAATGAGGAGAGTGTGTTCCCCTGATGGTTTAATATACACGGGACATTTTAGCAGGTGAACAGTATAGGTGACGAGAATGTGTTCCCCTCATGGTTTAATATACATGGGACATGTTATCAGTTCAACAGTATAAGTGAGGAGAGTGTGTTCCCCTGATGGTATAATATACACGGGACATGTTACCAGGTGAACAGTATAAGTGAGGAGAGTGTGTTCCCCAGATGGTTTAATTTACACGGGACATGTTACCAGGTGAACAGTATAAATGAGGAGAGTGTGTTCCCCTGAATGTTCAATGCACACGGGACATGTTACCAGGTGAACAGAAAAGGGAGGAGAGTGTCTTCCCCTGATGATTTAATATACACGGGACATGTTACCAGGTGAGCAGTATAAGTGAGGAGAGTGTGTTCCCCTGATGGTTCAATGCACACGGGACATGTTACCAGGTGAACAGAAAAGGGAGGAGAGTGTCTTCCCCTGATGGTTTAATATGCACGGGACATGTTATCAGGTCAACAGTATAAGTGAGGAGAGTGTGTTCCCCTGATGGTTTAACATGCACGGGACATGATACCAGGTGAACAGTATAAGTGAGGACAGTGAGTTCCCCTAATGGTTTAATACACACGGGACATGTTACCAGGTGAACAGAAAAGGGAGGAGAGTGTGTTCCCCTGATGGTTTAACATGCACGGGACATGATACCAGGTGAACAGTATAAGTCAGGAGAGCGTGTTCCCCTGAGGGTTTAATATACATGGGACATGTTACCAGGTGATTTCGATAAGTGAGGAGAGTGTGTTCCCCTGATTGTTTAATGCACATTGGACATGTTACCAGGTGAACAGTATAAGTGAGGAGAGGTGTGTTCCCCTGTATGTTTAATACACACGGGACATGTTACCAGGTGAAAAGTATAAGTGAGGAGAGTGTGTTCCCCTGATGGTTTAATATAAACGGGACATGTTACCAGGTGAACAGTATAAGTGAGGTGAGTGTGTTCCCCTGATGATTTAATATAAACGGGACATGTCACCAGGTGAACAGTATAAGTGAGGTGAGTGTGTTCCCATGATGGTTTAATATACACTGGACATGTCACCAGGTCAACAGGAGAAGTGAGGAGAGTGTGTTCCCCTGAGGGTTTAATATACATGGGACATGTTACCAGGTGATTTCTATAAGTGAGGAGAGTGTGTTCCCCTGATGGTTTAATACAAACGGGACATGTCACCAGGTGAACAATATAAGTGAGGAGAGGTGTGTTCCCCTGATGGTTTAATACACACGGGACATGTTACCAGGTGAATAGTGTAAGTGAGGAGAGTGTGTTCCCCTGATTGTTTAATATAAACGGAACATGTTACCAGGTGAACAGCAAAAGTGAGGAGAGTGTGTTATTCTAATGGTTGAATATACACGGCACATGTTACCAGGTGAACAGTATAAGTGAGGAGAGTGTGTTCCCCTGATTGTTTAATACACACGGGACATGTTACCAGGTGAACAGTATAAGTGAGGAGAGTGTGTTCCCCTGATTGTTTAATGCACATTGAACATGTTACCAGGTGAACAGTATAAGTGAGGAGAGTGTGTTCCCCTGATTGTTTAATGCACACGGGACATGTTACCAGGTGAACAGTATAAGTGAGGAGAGTGTGTTCCCCTGATTGTTTAATGCACACGGGACATGTTACCAGGTGAACAATATAAGTGAGGAGAGTGTGTTCCCCTGATTGTTTAATAGACACGGTACATGCTATCAGGTGAACAGTACAAGTGAGGAGAGTGTGTTCCCCTGATTGTTTAATGCACATTGGACATGTTACCAGGTGAACAGTATAAGTGAGGAGAGCGTGTTCCCCTGAGGGTTTAATATACATGGGACATGTTACCAGGTGATTTCTATAAGTGAGGAGAGTGTATTCCCCTGATGGTTTAATACAAACGGGACATGTCACCAGGTGAACAGTATAAGTGAGGAGAGGTGTGTTCCCCTGCATGTTTAATACACACGGGACATGTTACCAGGTGAAAAGTATAAGTGAGGAGAGTGTGTTCCCCTGATGGTTTAATATAAACGGGACATGTTACCAGGTGAACAGTATCAGTGAGGTGAGTGTGTTCCCCTGATGATTTAATATAAACGGGACATGTCACCAGGTGAACAGTATAAGTGAGTTGAGTGTGTTCCCATGATGGTTTAATATACACGGGACATGTCACCAGGTCAACAGGAGAAGTGAGGAGAGTGTGTTCCCCTGATGGTTTAATACACACGGGACATGTTACCAGGTGAACAGTATAAGTGAGGAGAGTGTGTTCCCCTGATTGTTTAATACGCACAGGACATGTTACCAGGTGAACAGTATAACTGAGGAGAGTTTGTTTCCCTGATTGTTTAATATACACGGGACATGTTACCAGGTGAACAGTGTAAGTGAGGAGAATGTGTTCCCCTGATGGTTTAATATACATGGGACATATTACCAGATGAACAGTATAAGTGAGGAGAGTGTGTTCCCCTGATGGTTTAATGCACACGGGACATGTGACCAGGTGAACAGTATAAGTGAGGAGAGTGTGTTCCCCTGATGGTTTAATACACACGGGACATGTTACCAGGTGAACAGTATAAGTGAGGAGAGTGTGTTATTCTAATGGTTGAATATACACGGGACATGTTACCAGGTGAACAGTATAAGTGAGGAGAGTGTGTTCCCCTGATTGTTTAATACACACGGGACATGTTACCAGGTGAACAGTATAAGTGTGGAGAGTGTGTTCCCCTGATTGTTAAATAGACACGGGACATGTTACCAGGTGAACAGTATAAGTGCGGAGAGTGTGTTCCCCTGATTGTTTAATACACACGGGACATGTTACCAGGTGAACAGTATAAGTGAGGAGAGTGTGTTCCCCTGATTGTTTAATACACACGGGACATGTTAACAGGTGAACAGTATAAGTGAGGAGAGTGTGTTCCCCTGATTGTTTAATATACGCGGGACATGTTTCCAGGTGAACAGTGTAAGTGAGGAGAATGTGTTCCCCTGATTGTTTAATACACACGGGACATGTTACCAGGTGAACAGTATAAGTGAGGAGAGTGTGTTCCCCTGATTGTTCAATGCACACGGGACATGTTTGCAGGTGAACAGTATAAGTGAGGAGAGTGTGTTCCCCTGATTTTTGAATATACACAGGACTTGTCGCCAGGTGAACAGTATAAGTAGGGAGAGTGTGTTCCCCTGATTGTTTAATGCACACGGGACATGTTTGCAGGTGAACAGTGTAAGTGAGGAGAGTGTGTTCCCCTGATTGTTTAATACACCCAGGACATGTTACCAGGTGAACAGTATAGGTGAGGAGAGTGTGTTCCCCTGATGGTTTAATACACACGGGACATGTTACCAGGTGAACAGTGTAAGTGAGGAGAGTGTGTTCCCCTGATGGTTTAATACGCACGGGACATGTTACCAGGTGAACAGTATAAGTGAGGAGAGTGTGTTCCCCTGATTGTTTAATACACACAGGACATGTTACCAGGTGAACAGTATAACTGAGGAGAGTGTGTTCCCCTGATTGTTTAATACACACAGGACATGTCACCAGGTGAACAGTATAAGTGAGGAGAGTGTGTTCCCCTGATGGTTTAATATACACGGGACATGTTACCAGGTGAACAGTTTGAGTGAGGAGAGTGTGTTCCCCTGATTGTTTAATACACACGGGACATGTTACCAGGTGAACAGTGTAAGTGAGGAGAGTGTGTTCCCCTGGTGGTTTAATACGCACGGGACATGTTGCCAGGTGAACAGTGTCAGTGAGGAGAGTGTGTTCCCCTGAAGGCTTAATACGCACGGGACATGTTACCAGGTAAACAGTATAAGTGAGGAGAGTGTGTTCCCCTGATTGTTTAATACACACGGGACATGTTACCAGGTGAACAGTGTAAGTGAAGAGAGTGTGTTCCCCTGATTGTTTAATACACACGGGACATGTTACCAGCTGAACAGTATAAGTGAGGAGAGTGTGTTCCCCTGATGGTTTAATACGCACGGGACATGTTACCAGGTGAACATTATAGGTGAGGAGAGTGTGTTCCCCTGATGGTTTAATACACACGGGACATGTTACCAGGTGAACAGTGTAAGTGAGGAGAGTGTGTTCCCCTGATGGTTTAATACGCACGGGACATGTTGCCAGGTGAACAGTATAAGTGAGGAGATTGTGTTCCCCTAATTGTTTAATACACACGGGACATGTTACCTGATGAACAGTATAATTGAGGGGAGTGTGTTCCCCTGATGGTTTAATGCACACAGGGCATGTTACCAGGTGAACAGTATAAGTGAGGAGAGTGTGTTCCCCTGATGGTTTAATATACATGGGACATGTTACCAGGTGAACTCAATAAGTGAGCGGAGTGTGTTCCCCTGAGGGTTTAATACACATGGTACATGTTACCAGGTGAACTCCATAAGTGAGGAGAGTGTGTTCCCCTGATTGTTTAATACACATGGGACATGTCACCAGGTGAACAGTATCAGAGAGGAGAGTGTGTTCCCCTGATGGTTTAATATACACGGGACATGGAACCAGGTGAACCGTATAAGTGAGGAGAGTGTGTTCCCCTGATGGTTTAATATACACGGGACATGTTACCAGGTGAACAGTATAAGTGAGGAGAGTGTGTTCCCCTGATGGTTTAATATACACAGGACATGTTACCAGGTGAACAGTATAAGTGAGGAGAGTATGTTCCTCTGATGGTTTAATACACACGGGACATGGAACCAGGTGAACAGTATAAGTGAGGAGAGTTTGTTCCCATGATGGTTTAATATACACGGGAAATGTTACCAGGTGAACAGTATAAGTGAGGAGAGTGTGTTCCCCTGATGGTTTAATATACACAGGACATGTCACCAGGTGAACAGTATAAGTGAGGAGAGTGTGTTCCCCTGATGGTTTAATATACACATGACATGTCACCAGGTGAACAGTATAAGTGAGGAGAATGTGTTCCCCTGATGGTTTAATATACACAGGACATGTCACCAGGTGAACAGTATAAGTGAGGAGAGTGTGTTCCCATGATGGTTTAATAAACACAGGACATGTCACCAGGTGAACAGTATAATTGAGGAGAGTGTGTTCCCCTGATTGTTTAATACACACGGGACATGTTATCAGGTGAACAGTATAAGTGAGGAGAATGTGTTCCCCTGATTGTTTAATATACACAGGACATGTTACCAGGTGAACAGTATAAGTGAGGAGAATGTGTTCCCCTGATTGTTTAATATACACAGGACATGTTACCAGATGAACAGTATAAGTGAGGAGAGTGTGTTCCCCTGATGGTTTAATATATACAGAGGACATGTTACCAGGTGAACAGTATAAGTGAGGCGAGTGTGTTCCCCTGATGTTTTAATATACACCGGACATGTCACCAGGTGAACAGTGTAAGTGAGGAGAGTGAGTTCCCCTGATGGTTTAATATACACCGGACATGTTACCAGGTGAACAGTATAAGTGAGGAGAGTGTGTTCCCCTGATTGTTTAATATACACAGGACATGTCACCAGGTGAACAGTATAAGTGAGGAGAGTGTGTTCCCCTGATGGTTTAATACACAGGGGACATGTCACCAGGTGAACAGTATAAGTGAGGAGAGTGTGTTCCCCTGATTGTTTAATATACACAGGACATGTCACCAGGTGAACAGTATAAGTGAGGAGAGTGTGTTCCCCTGCTGGTTTAAGATACACAGGACATGTTACCAGGTGAACAGTATAAGTGAGGAGAGTGTGTTCCCCTGATTGTTTAATACACACGGGACATGTCACCAGGTGAACAGTATAAGTGAGGAGAGTGTGTTCCCCTGATGGTTTAATACACAGGGGACATGTCACCAGGTGAACACTATAAGTGAGGAGATGTGTGTTCCCCTGATGGTTTAATACTGACGGGACATGTTACCAGATGAACAGTATAAGTGAGGAGCTTGTGTTCCCCTGATGGTTTAGTAATGACGGGACATGTTACCAGATAAACAGTATAAGTGAGGAGAATGTGTTCCCCTGATTGTTTAATACACAAAGGACATGTTACCAGGTGAACAGTACAAGTGAGGAGAGTGTGTTCCCCTGATGGTTTAATGCACACAGGACATGTTTCCAGGTGAACAGTACAAGTGAGGAGAGTGTGTTCCCCTGATGGTTTAATATACACGTGACATGTTACCAGGTGAACAGTATAGGTGAGGAGAGTGTGTTCCCCTGATGGTTTAATATACACGGGACATGTTACCAGGTGAACAGCATAAGTGAGGAGAATGTGTTCCCCTGATTGTTTAATACGCACGGGACTTGTCACCAAGTGAACTGTATAAGTGAGGAGAATGTGTTCCCCTGATTGTTTAATACACACGGGACATGTTACCAGGTGAACAGTGTAAGTGAAGAGAGTGTGTTCCCCTGATTGTTTAATACACACGGGACATGTTACCAGCTGAACAGTATAAGTGAGGAGAGTGTGTTCCCCTGATGGTTTAATACGCACGGGACATGTTACCAGGTGAACATTATAGGTGAGGAGAGTGTGTTCCCCTGATGGTTTAATACACACGGGACATGTTACCAGGTGAACAGTGTAAGTGAGGAGAGTGTGTTCCCCTGATGGTTTAATACGCACGGGACATGTTGCCAGGTGAACAGTATAAGTGAGGAGATTGTGTTCCCCTAATTGTTTAATACACACGGGACATGTTACCTGATGAACAGTATAATTGAGGGGAGTGTGTTCCCCTGATGGTTTAATGCACACAGGGCATGTTACCAGGTGAACAGTATAAGTGAGGAGAGTGTGTTCCCCTGATGGTTTAATATACATGGGACATGTTACCAGGTGAACTCAATAAGTGAGCGGAGTGTGTTCCCCTGAGGGTTTAATACACATGGTACATGTTACCAGGTGAACTCCATAAGTGAGGAGAGTGTGTTCCCCTGATTGTTTAATACACATGGGACATGTCACCAGGTGAACAGTATCAGAGAGGAGAGTGTGTTCCCCTGATGGTTTAATATACACGGGACATGGAACCAGGTGAACCGTATAAGTGAGGAGAGTGTGTTCCCCTGATGGTTTAATATACACGGGACATGTTACCAGGTGAACAGTATAAGTGAGGAGAGTGTGTTCCCCTGATGGTTTAATATACACAGGACATGTTACCAGGTGAACAGTATAAGTGAGGAGAGTATGTTCCTCTGATGGTTTAATACACACGGGACATGGAACCAGGTGAACAGTATAAGTGAGGAGAGTTTGTTCCCATGATGGTTTAATATACACGGGAAATGTTACCAGGTGAACAGTATAAGTGAGGAGAGTGTGTTCCCCTGATGGTTTAATATACACAGGACATGTCACCAGGTGAACAGTATAAGTGAGGAGAGTGTGTTCCCCTGATGGTTTAATATACACATGACATGTCACCAGGTGAACAGTATAAGTGAGGAGAATGTGTTCCCCTGATGGTTTAATATACACAGGACATGTCACCAGGTGAACAGTATAAGTGAGGAGAGTGTGTTCCCATGATGGTTTAATAAACACAGGACATGTCACCAGGTGAACAGTATAATTGAGGAGAGTGTGTTCCCCTGATTGTTTAATACACACGGGACATGTTATCAGGTGAACAGTATAAGTGAGGAGAATGTGTTCCCCTGATTGTTTAATATACACAGGACATGTTACCAGGTGAACAGTATAAGTGAGGAGAATGTGTTCCCCTGATTGTTTAATATACACAGGACATGTTACCAGATGAACAGTATAAGTGAGGAGAGTGTGTTCCCCTGATGGTTTAATATATACAGAGGACATGTTACCAGGTGAACAGTATAAGTGAGGCGAGTGTGTTCCCCTGATGTTTTAATATACACCGGACATGTCACCAGGTGAACAGTGTAAGTGAGGAGAGTGAGTTCCCCTGATGGTTTAATATACACCGGACATGTTACCAGGTGAACAGTATAAGTGAGGAGAGTGTGTTCCCCTGATTGTTTAATATACACAGGACATGTCACCAGGTGAACAGTATAAGTGAGGAGAGTGTGTTCCCCTGATGGTTTAATACACAGGGGACATGTCACCAGGTGAACAGTATAAGTGAGGAGAGTGTGTTCCCCTGATTGTTTAATATACACAGGACATGTCACCAGGTGAACAGTATAAGTGAGGAGAGTGTGTTCCCCTGCTGGTTTAAGATACACAGGACATGTTACCAGGTGAACAGTATAAGTGAGGAGAGTGTGTTCCCCTGATTGTTTAATACACACGGGACATGTCACCAGGTGAACAGTATAAGTGAGGAGAGTGTGTTCCCCTGATGGTTTAATACACAGGGGACATGTCACCAGGTGAACACTATAAGTGAGGAGATGTGTGTTCCCCTGATGGTTTAATACTGACGGGACATGTTACCAGATGAACAGTATAAGTGAGGAGCTTGTGTTCCCCTGATGGTTTAGTAATGACGGGACATGTTACCAGATAAACAGTATAAGTGAGGAGAATGTGTTCCCCTGATTGTTTAATACACAAAGGACATGTTACCAGGTGAACAGTACAAGTGAGGAGAGTGTGTTCCCCTGATGGTTTAATGCACACAGGACATGTTTCCAGGTGAACAGTACAAGTGAGGAGAGTGTGTTCCCCTGATGGTTTAATATACACGAGACATGTTACCAGGTGAACAGTATAGGTGAGGAGAGTGTGTTCCCCTGATGGTTTAATATACACGGGACATGTTACCAGGTGAACAGCATAAGTGAGGAGAATGTGTTCCCCTGATTGTTTAATACGCACGGGACTTGTCACCAAGTGAACTGTATAAGTGAGGAGAATGTGTTCCCCTGAGTGTTTAATATACACGGGACCTGTTGCCAGGTGAACAGTATAAGTGAGGATAGTGTGTTCCCCTGATGGTTTAATATACATGGGACATGTTACCAGGTGAACAGTGTAAGTGAGGAGAGTGTGTTCCCCTGATGGTTTAATATACACGGGACATGTCAACAGGTGAAAAGTTTAAGTGAGGAGAGTGAGTTCCCCTGATGGTTTAATATACACGGGACATGTTACCAGATGAACAGTCTCAGTGAGGAGAGTGTGTTCCCCTGATGGTTTAATATACACGGACATGTCACCAAATGAACTGTATAAGTGAGGAGAGTGTGTTCCCCTGATTGTTTAATATACACGGGACATGTCACCAAATGAACTGTATAGGTGAGGAGAGTGTATTCCCCTGATGGTTTAATACACACGAGACATGTTACCAGATGAACAGTCTCAGTGAGGAGAGTGTGTTCCCCTGATGGTTTAATATACACCGGACATGTTACCTGGTGAACACTATAAGTGAGCAGAGTGTGTTCCCCTGTTTGTTTAATATACACGCGACATGTTACCAGGTGAACAGAAGAAGTGAGGAAACTGTTTTCCCCTGATTGTTCAATGCACACTGGACATGTTACCAGGTGAACAGTATAAGTGAGGAGAGTGTGTTCCCCTGATGGTTTAATATACACGGGACATATTACCAGGTGAACAGCATAAGTGAGGAGAGTGTGTTCCCCTGAAGGTTTAATATACACCGGACATGTTACCAGGTGAACAGTATAAGTGAGGAGAGTGTGTTCCCCTGATTGTTTAATACACACGGGACATGTTAACAGGTGAACAGAATAAGTGAGGAGAGTGTGTTCCCCTGATGGTTTAATATACATGGGACATGTTACCAGGTGAACAGTATAAGTGAGGAGAGTGTCTTCCCCTGATGGTTTAATATACACGGGACATGTTACCAGGTGAACAGTATAAGTGAGGAGAATGTGTTCCCCTGATTGTTTAATATACACGGGACATGTTCCCAGGTGAACAGTATAAGTGAGGAGAGTGTGTTCCCCTGATGGTTTAATATACACGGGACATGTTACCAGATGAACAGTATCAGTGAGGAGAGTGTGTTCCCCTGATGGTTTAATGCACACAGGGCATGTTACCAGGTGAACAGTATAAGTGAGGAGAATCTGTCCCCCTGATTGATGAATACATCCGGGACATGTTGCCAGGTGAACAGTATAAGTGAGGAGAGTGTGTTCCCCTGATGGTTTAATATACATGGGACATGTCACCAGGTGAACAGTATAAGTGAGGAGAGTGTGTTCCCCTGATGGTTTAATATACACGGGACATGTTACCTGGTGAACAGTATAAGTGAGGTGAGTTTGTTCCCCTGATGGTTTAATACACACGGGACATGTCACCAGGTGAACAGTATAAGTGAGGAGACTGTGTTCCCCTGATGATTTAATACTGTCGGGACATTTCCCCAGGTGAACAGTATAAGTGAGGAGAGTTTGTTCCCCTGATTGTTTAATATACACAGGACATGTTACCAGGTGAACAGTATAAGTGAGGAGAGTGTGTTCCCCTGATGGTTTAATATACACCGGACATGTTACCAGGTGAATGTATAAGTGAGGAGAGTGTTTTCCCCTGATTGTTTAATATACACAGGACATGTTACCAGGTGAACAGTAGAAGTGAGGAGAGTGTGTTCCCCTGATTGTTTAATATACACAGGACATGTTACCAGGTGAACAGTAGAAGTGAGGAGAGTGTGTTCCCCTGATGGTTTAATATACACAGGACATGTTTGCAGGTGAACAGTATAAGTGAGGAGAATGTATTCCCCTGATGGTTTAATATACACGGGACATGTTACCAGGTGAGCAGTATAAGTGAGGAGAGTGTGTTCCCCTGATGGTCTAATATACACGGGACATGTTACCAGGTGAACAGTATATGCAAAGAGAGTGTGTTCCCCTGATGGTATAATATACACGGGACATGTTACCAGCTGAACAGCATAAGTGAGGAGAAGGCTTTCCCCTGATGATTTAATATACATGGGACATGTTACCAGGTGAACAGAATAAGTGAAGAGAGCCTGTTCCCCTGATTGCTTAATATACGTGGGACATGTTACAAGGTGACGAGTATAAGTGAGGAGAGTGTTTTCCCCTCATTGTTTAATATACACGGGACATGTTAGCAGGTGAACAGTATCAGTGAGGAGAATGTGTTCCCCTGATGGTTTAATATACACGGGACATGTTACCAGGTGAACAGTATAAGTGAGGAGAGTGTGTTCCCCTGATTGTTTAATACTCACGGGACATGTTACCAGGTGAACAGTATAAGTGAGGAGAGTGTGTTCCCCTGATGTTTTAACACGCACGGGACATGTTACCAGGTGAACAGGAAAAGTGAGGAGAGTGTGTTCCCCTGATGGTTTAATATACACAGGACATGTTCCCAGGTGAACAGTATAAGTGAGGAGAGTGTGTTCCCCTGATTGTTTAATACACATGGGACATGTTGCCAGGTGAACAGTATAAGTGAGGTGAGTGTGTTCCCCTGATGGTTTAATATACACGGGACATGTTACCAGGTGAACAGTATAAGTGAGGAGAGTGTGTTCCCCAGATGGTTTAATATACACAGGACATGTCACCAGGTGAAAAGTATAAGTCAGGAGAGTGTGTTCCCCTGATTTTTTAATACTCACGGGACATGTTACCAGGTGAACAGTATATGTGAAGAGAGTGTGTTCCCCTGATGGTTTAATATACACGGGACATGTAACCAGGTGAACTGTATAAGTGAGGAGAGTGTGTTCCCCTCATGGTTTAATATACACGGGACTTATTAACAGGTGAACAGTATAAGTGAGGAGAGGGCTTTCCCCTGATGGTTTAATATACACGGGACATGTTACCAGGTGAAGAGTATAAGTGAGGAGAGTGTGTTCCCCAGATGGTTTAATATACACGGGACATGTTACCAGGTGGACAGTATAAGTGATGAGAGTGTGTTCCCCTGATGGTTTAATATACACAGAACATGTCACCAGGTGAAAAGTAAAAGTCAGGAGAGTGTGTTCCCCTGATGGTTTAATATACACGAGACATGTTACCAGGTGAAGAGTATAAGTGAGGAGAGTGTGTTCCCCAGATGGTTTAATATACACGGGACATGTTACCAGGTGAACAGTATAAGTGAGGAGAGTGTGTTCCCCTGATGGTTTAATATACACGAGACATGTTACCAGGTGAACAGTATAATGAGGATACTGTATTCCCCTGATGGTTCAATATACACGGGACATGTTAGCTGGTAAACAGGATAAGTGAGGAGAATGTGTTCCCCTGATTGTTTAATACACACGGGACATGTTACCAGGTGAACAGTATATGTGAAGAGACTGTGTTCCCCTGATGGTTTAATATACATGGGACATGTTACCAGGTGAAAAGTATATGTGAAGAGACTGTGTTCCCCTAATTGTTTAATATACGTGGGACATGTTACCAGGTGACGAGTATAAGTGAGGAGAGTGTGTTCCCCTAATGGTTTAATATACACGGGACATATTACCAGGTGAACAGTATAAGTGAGGAGAGGGCTTTCCCCTGATGGTTTAATATACACGGGACATGATACCAGTTGAAAAGTATAAGTGAGGAGAGTGTGTTGCCCTGATTGTTTAATATACGTGGGACATGTTACCAGGTGACGAGTATAAGTGAGGAAAGTGTGTTCCCCAGATGGTTTAATATACACGGGACATGTTACCAGGTGAACAGTATAAGTGAGGAGAGTGTGTTCCCCTGAAGGTTTAATATACACCGGACATGTTACCAGGTGAACAGTATAAGTGAGGAGAGTGTGTTCCCCTGATTGTTTAATACACACGGGACATGTTACCAGGTGAACAGAATAAGTGAGGAGAGTGTGTTCCCCTGATGGTTTAATATACATGGGACATGTTACCAGGTGAACAGTATAAGTGAGGAGATTGTCTTCCCCTGATGGTTTAATATACACGGGACATGTTACCAGGTGAACAGTATAGTGAGGAGAATGTGTTCCCCTGATTGATGAATACATCCGGGACAAGTTGCCAGGTGAACAATATAAGTGAGGAGAGTGTGTTCCCCTGATGGTTTAATATGCACGGGACATGTTACCAGGTGAACAGTATAAGTGAGGAGAGTGTGTTCCCCTGATGGTTTAATATACACAGGACATGTTACCAGGTGAACAGTATAAGTGAGGAGAGTGTGTTCCCCTGATTGTTTAATACGCACGGGACATGTTACCAGTTGAACAGTATAAGTGAGGAGAGTGTGTTCCCCTGATGGTTTAATATACACAGGACATGTTACCAGGTGAACAGTATAAGTGAGGAGAGTGTGTTCCCCTGATTGTTTAATATGCACGGGACATGTTAAAAGGTGAACAGTATAAGTGAGGAGAGTGTGTTCTCCTGATGGTTTAATATACACAGGACATGTTACCAGGTGAACAGTATAATTGAGGAGATTGTGTTCCCCTGATGGTTTAATATGCACGGGACTTGTTACTAGGTGAACAGTATAAGTGAGGAGAGTGTGTTCCCCTGATTGTTTAATACGCACGGGACATGTTACCAGGTGAACAATATAAGTGAGGAGATTGTGTTCCCCTGATGGTTTAATACGCACGGGACATGTTTCCAGGTGAACAGTATTAGTGAGGAGAGTGTGTTCCACTGATGGTTTAATATGCACGGGACATGTTACCAGGTGTACAGTATAAGTGAGGAGAGTGTGTTCCCCTGATTGTTTAATATGCACGGGACATGTTACCAGGTGAACAGTATAGGTGAGGACACTGTGTTCCCCTGATGGTTAAATATACACAGGACATGTTACCAGGTGAACAGTATAAGTGAGGAGAGTGTGTTCCCCTGATGGTTTAATATGCACGGGACATGTAACCAGGTGAACAGTATAAGTGAGGAGAGTGTGTTCCCCTGATTGTTTAATACACACAGGACATGTTACCAGGTGAACAGTATAAGTGAGGAGAGTGTGTTCCCCTGATGGTTTAATATACACAGGACATGTTACTAGGTGAACAGTATTAGTGAGGAGAGTGTGTTCCACTGATGGTTTGATACACATGGGACATGTTACCAGGTGAACAGTATGAGTGAGGAGAGTGTGTTCCCCTGATGGTTTAATGCACACAGGACATGTGACCATTTGAACAGTATAAGTGAGGAGAGTGTGTTCCCCTGATGGTTTAATACTCACGGGACATGTTACCAGGTGAACAGTATAAGTGAGGAGAGTGTGTTCCCTTGATTGTTTAATACACACAGGACATGTGACCAGGTGAACAGTATAAGTGAGGAGAGTGTGTTCCCCTGATGGTTTAATATACACAGGACATGTGACCAGGTGAACAGTATAAGTGAGGAGAGTGTGTTCCCCTGATGGTTTAATGCACACGGGACATGTTGCCAGGAGAACAGTATAAGAGAGGAGAGTGTGTTCCCCTGATGGTTTAATATACACGGGGCATGTTACCAGATGAACAGATTGTAGTGAGGAGAGTGTGTTCCACTGATGGTTTAATACAGAGGGGACATGTCACCAGGTGAAAAGTATAAGTGAGGAGAGTGTGTTCCCCTGATGGTTTAATATACACGGGACATGTTACCAGATGAACAGATTATAGTGAGGAGAGTGTGGTCCACTGATGGTTTAATACACACGTGACATGTTACCAGGTGAACAGTATAAGTGAGGAGAGTGTGTTCCCCTGATGGTTTAATATACACAGGACATGTTACCAGGAGAACAGTACAAGAGAGGAGAGTGTGTTCCCCTGATAGTTTAATACACACGGGACATGTTACAAGGTGAATAGTATAAGTGAGGAGAGTGTATTCCCCTGATTTTTTAATACACGCAGGACATGTTACCAGGTGAACAGTATAAGTGACGAGAGTGTGTTACCCTGATTGTTTAATACACACGAGACATGTCACCAAATGAACTGTATAAGTGAGGAGAGTGTGTTCCCCTGATGGTTTAATGCACACAGGACATGTTACCAGGTCAACAGTATAAGTGAGGAGAGTGTGTTCCCCTGATGGTTTAATATACACGGGACATGTTTCCAGGTGATCAGTGTAAGTGAGGAGAGTGTGTTCCTCTGATTGTTTAATACGCACGGGACTTGTCACCAAGTGAACTATATAAGTGAGGAGAATGTGTTCCCCTGATTGTTTAATATACACGGGACATGTTACCAGGTGAACAGTATAAGTGAGGAGAGTGTGTTCCCCTGATTGTTTAATACTGACGGGACATGTCACCAGGTGATCAGTGTAAGTGAGGAAAGTGTGTTCCCCTGACGGTTTAATATACACGGGACATGTCAACAGGTGAAATGATTAAGTGAGGAGAGTGTGTTCCCCTGATGGTTTAATACACACGGGACATGTTACAAGGTGAACAGTATAAGTGAGGAGAGTGTATTCCCCTGATTGTTTAATACACACAGGACATGTTACCAGGTGAACAGTATAACTGAGGAGCATGTGTTCCCCTGATGGTTTAATATACACGGGACATGTTACCACGTGAACAGTATAAGTGAGGAGAGTGTGATCCCCTGATGGTTTAATATGCATGGGACATGTTACCAGGTGAACAGTATAAGGGAGGAGAGTGTGTTCCCCTGATTGTAAAATACACACGAGACATGTCACCAAATGAACTGTATAAGTGAGGAGAGTGTGTTCCCCTGATGGTTTAATGCACACAGGACATGTTACCAGGTGAACAGTATAAGTGAGGAGAGTGTGTTCCCCTGATGGTTTCATATACACGGGACATGTTTCCAGGTGAACAGTATAAGTGAGGAGAGTGTGTTCCGCTGATTGTTTAATACGCACGGGACTTGTCACCAAGTGAACTATATAAGTGAGGAGAATGTGTTCCCCTGATTGTTTAATATACACGGGACATGTTGCCAGGTGAACAGTATAAGTGAGGAGTGTGTGTTCCCCTGATGGTTTAATATGCACGGGACATGTTACCAGGTGAACAGTATAAGTGAGGAGAGTGTGTTCCCCTGATTGTTTAATACACACGGGACATGTTACCAGGTGAACAGTATAAATGAGGAGAGTGTGTTCCCCTGATGGTTTAATATACACAGGACATGTTACCAGGTGAACAGTATAAGTGAGCAGAGTGTGTTCCCCTGATGGTTTAATATGCACGGGACATGTTACCAGGTGAACAGTATAAGTGAGGAGAGTGTGTTCCCCTGATTGTTTAATACGCACGGGACATGTTACCAGGTGAACAGTATTAGTGAGGAGAGTGTGTTCCACTGATGGTTTGATACACATGGGACATGTTACCAGGTGAACAGTATAAGTGAGGAGAGTGTGTTCCCCTGATGGTTTAATGCACACTGGACATGTGACCATTTGAACAGTATAAGTGAGGAGAGTGTTTTCCCCTGATGGTTTAATACTCACGGGACATGTTACCAGGTGAACAGTATAAGTGAGGAGAGTGTGTTCCCCTGATTGTTTAATACACAAAGGACATGTGACCAGGTGAACAGTATAAGTGAGGAGAGTGTGTTCCCCTGATGGTTTAATATACACAGGACATGTGACCAGGTGAACAGTATAAGTGAGGAGAGTGTGTTCCCCTGATGGTTTAATGCACATGGGACATGTTGCCAGGAGAACAGTATAACTGAGGAGAGTGTGTTCCCCTGATGGTTTAATATACACGGGGCATGTTACCAGATGAACAGATTGTAGTGAGGAGAGTGTGTTCCACTGATGGTTTAATACAGAGGGGACATGTCACCAGGTGAAAAGTATAAGTGAGGAGAGTGTGTTCCCCTGATGGTTTAATATACACGGGACATGTTACCAGATGAACAGATTGTAGTGAGGAGAGTGTGTTCCACTGATGGTTTAATACAGAGGGGACATGTCACCAGGTGAACAGTATAAGTGAGGAGAGTGTGGTCCACTGATGGTTTAATACACACGGGACATGTTACCAGGTGAACAGTATAAGTGAGGAGAGTGTGTTCCCCTGATGGTTTAATATACACAGGACATGTTACCAGGAGAACAGTACAAGAGAGGAGAGTGTGTTCCCCTGATAGTTTAATACACACGGGACATGTTACAAGGTGAATAGTATAAGTGAGGAGAGTGTATTCCCCTGATTTTTTAATACACACAGGACATGTTACCAGGTGAACAGTATAAGTGAGGAGAGTGTGTTCCCCTGATTGTTTAATACACACGAGACATGTCACCAAATGATTTGTATAAGTGAGGAGAGTGTGTTCCCCTGATGGTTTAATGCACACAGGACATGTTACCAGGTCAACAGTATAAGTGAGGAGAGTGTGTTCCCCTGATGGTTTAATATACACGGGACATGTTTCCAGGTGATCAGTGTAAGTGAGGAGAGTGTGTTCCCCTGATTGTTTAATACGCACGGGACTTGTCACCAAGTGAACTATATAAGTGAGGAGAATGTGTTCCCCTGATTGTTTAATATACACGGGACATGTTACCAGGTGAACAGTATAAGTGAGGAGAGTGTGTTCCCCTGATTGTTTAATACTGACGGGACATGTCACCAGGTGATCAGTGTAAGTGAGGAAAGTGTGTTCCCCTGACGGTTTAATATACACGGGACATGTCAACAGGTGAAATGATTAAGTGAGGAGAGTGTGTTCCCCTGATGGTTTAATACACACAGGACATGTTACCAGGTGAACAGTATAACTGAGGAGCATGTGTTCCCCTGATGGTTTAATGTACACGGGACATGTTACCACGTGAACAGTATAAGTGAGGAGAATGTGTTCCCCTGATTGTTTAATACGCACAGGACATGTCACCAAGTGAACTGTATAAGTGAGGAGAGTGTGTTCCCCTGATTGTTTAATATACACGGGACATGTTGCCAGGTGAACAGGATAAGTGAGGAGTGTGTGTTCCCCTGATTGTTAAATACACACGAGACATGTCACCAAATGAACTGTATAAGTGAGGAGAGTGTGTTCCCCAGATGGTTTAATGCACACAGGACATGTTACCAGGTGAACAGTATAAGTGAGGAGAGTGTGTTCCCCTGATGGTTTAATATACACGGGACATGTTACCAGGTGAACAGTATAAGTGAGGAGAGTGTGTTCCCCTGATGGTTTAATATAAACGGGACATGTTTCCAGGTGAACAGTATAAGTGAGGAGAGTGTGTTCCCCTGATTGTTTAATATACACGGGACTTGTCACCAAGTGAACTATATAAGTGAGGAGAATGTGTTCCCCTGATTGTTTAATATACACGGGACATGTTGCCAGGTGAACAGTATAAGTGAGGAGAGTGTGTTCCCCTGATGGTTTAATATACATGGGACATGTTACCAGGTGATCAGTGTAAGTGAGGAGAGTGTGTTCCCCTGATGGTTTAATATACACGGGACATGTCAACAGGTGAAAAGTTTAAGTGAGGAGAGTGTGTTCCCCTGATGGTTTAATATACACTGGACATGTCACCAGGTGAACAGTATAAGTGCGGAGAGTGTGTTCCCCTGATTGTTTAATACACACGGGACATGTCACCAAATGAACTGTATAATTGAGGAGAGTGTGTTTCCCTGATGGTTTAATACACATGGGACATGTTACCACGTGAACAGTATAAGTGAGGAGAGTGTGTTCCCCTGATGGTTTAATATGCATGGGACATGTTACCAGGTGAACAGTATAAGGGAGGAGAGTGTGTTCCCCTGATTGTTAAATACACACGAGACATGTCACCAAATGAACTGTATAAGTGAGGAGAGTGTGTTCCCCTGATGGTTTAATGCACACAGGACATGTTACCAGGTGAACAGTATAAGTGAGGAGAGTGTGTTCCCCTGATGGTTTCATATACACGAGACATGTTTCCAGGTGAACAGTATAAGTGAGGAGAGTGTGTTCCCCTGATTGTTTAATACGCACGGGACTTGTCACCAAGTGAACTATATAAGTGAGGAGAATGTGTTCCCCTGATTGTTTAATATACACGGGACATGTTGCCAGGTGAACAGTATAAGTGAGGAGAGTGTGTTCCCCTGATGGTTTAATATACACGGGACATGTTGCCAGGTGAACAGTATAAGTGAGGAGAGTGTGTTGCCCTGGTCGTTTAATACACACGGGACATGTTACCAGGTGAACAGTATAAGTGAGGAGAGTGTGTTCCCCTGATGGTTTAATATACATGGGACATGTTACCAGGTGAACAGTATAAGTGAGGAGAGTGTGTTGCCCTGATGGTTTAATATACACAGGACATGTTACCAGGTGAAGAGTAGAAGTGAGGAGAGTGTGTTCCCCTGATGGTTTAATATATACGGGACATGTTACCAGGTGAACAGTATAAGTGAGGAGAGTGTGTTGCCCTGATGGTTTAATATACACAGGACATGTGACCAGGTGAACAGTATAAGTGAGGAGAATGTGTTCCCCTGATTGTTAAATACGCACAGGACATGTCACCAAGTGAACTGTATAAGTGAGGAGAGTGTGTTCCCCTGATTGTTTAATATACACGGGACAAGTTGCCAGGTGAACAGGATAAGTGAGGAGTGTGTGTTCCCCTGATTGTTAAATACACACGAGACATGTCACCAAATGAACTGTATAAGTGAGGAGAGTGTGTTCCCCAGATGGTTTAATGCACACAGGACATGTTACCAGGTGAACAGTATAAGTGAGGAGAGTGTGTTCCCCTGATGGTTTAATATACACGGGACATGTTACCAGGTGAACAGTATAAGTGAGGAGAGTGTGTTCCCCTGATGGTTTAATATAAACGGGACATGTTTCCTGGTGAACAGTATAAGTGAGGAGAGTGTGTTCCCCTGATTGTTTAATATACACGGGACTTGTCACCAAGTGAACTATATAAGTGAGGAGAATGTGTTCCCCTGATTGTTTAATATACACGGGACATGTTGCCAGGTGAACAGTATAAGTGAGGAGAGTGTGTTCCCCTGATGGTTTAATATACACGGGACATGTCAACAGGTGAAAAGTTTAAGTGAGGAGAGTGTGTTCCCCTAATGGTTTAATATACACTGGACATGTCAGCAGGTGAACAGTATAAGTGCGGACAGTGTGTTCCCCTGATTGTTTAATACACACGGGACATGTCACCAAATGAACTGTATAATTGAGGAGAGTGTGTTTCCCTGAGGGTTTAATACACATGGGACATGTTACCAGATGAACAGTCTCAGTGAGGAGAGTGTGTTCCCCTGGTGGTTTAATGTACACATTACATGTTACCAGGTGAATGTATAAGTGAGGAGAGATTGTTCCCATGATTGTTTAATACACACGCGACATGTCACCAGGTGAACAGTATAAGTGAGGAGACTGTGTTCCCCTGATTGTTTAATACATACAGGACATGTTACCAGGTGAACAGTATAAGTGAGGAGAGTGTGTTCCCCTGATGGTTTAATACTGACGGGACATGTTACCAGATGAACAGTATAAGTGAGGAGAGTGCGTTCCCCTGATTGTTTAATACGCACGGGACATTTCACCAGGTGAACAGAATAAGTGAGGAGAGTGTGTTCGCCTGATGGTTTAATATACACTGGACATGTTACCAGTTGAACAGTATAAGTGAGGAGAGTGTGTTCCCCTGATGGTTTAATATACCCGGGACATGTCACCAGGTGAACAGTATAAGTGAGGAGAGTGTGTTCCCCTGATGGTTTAATACTGACGGGACATGTTACCAGATGAACAGTATAAGTGAGGAGAGTGTGTTCCCCGATTGTTTAATACACATGGGACATGTCACCAAATGAACTGTCTGAGTGAGGAGAGTCTGTTCCCCTGATGGTTTAATGCACACAGGACATGTTACCAGGTGAACAGTATAAGTGAGGAGAGTGTGTTCCCCTGATTGTTTAATACACACTGGACATGTCACCAAATAAACTGTATAAGTGAGGAGAGTGTGTTCCCCTGATGGTTTAATGCACACAGGACATGTTACCAGGTGAACAGTATAAGTGAGGAGAGTGTGTTCCCCTGAAAGTTTAATATACACGGGACATGTTACCAGGTGAACAGGATAAGTGAGGAGAGTGTGTTCCCCTGATTGTTTAATACACACGAGACATGTCACCAAATGAACTGTATAAGTGAGGAGAGTGTGTTCCCCTGATGGTTTAATACACACGGGACATTTTACCAGGTGAACAGTATAAGTGAGGAGAGTGTGTTCCCCTGATGGTTTAATACTGACGGAACATGTTACCAGATGAACAGTATAAGTGAGGAGAGTGTGTTCCCCTGATTGTTTAATACACACGGGACATGTTGCCAGGTGAACAGTAAAAGTGAGGAGAGTGTGTTCACCTGATGGTTTAATATACACGGGACATGTTACCAGGTGAACAGTGTAAGTGAGGAGAATGTGTTCCCCTGATGGTTTAATATACACAGGACATGATGCCAGGTGAACAGTATAAGTGAGGAGAGTGTGTTCCCCATATTGTTTAATATACATGGGACATGTTACCAGGTGAACAGTGTAAGTGAGGAGAGTGTGTTCCCCTGATGGTTTAATACACACGGGACATGTCACCAGGTGAAAAGTTTAAGTGTGGAGAGTGTGTTCCCCTGATGGTTTAAAATACACGGGACATGTCACCAGATGAACAGTATAAGAGAGGAGAGTGTGTTCCCCTGATTGTTTAATACACACGGGACAAGACACCAAATGAACTGTATGAGTGAGGAGAGTGTGTTCCCCTGATGATTTAATACACACGGGACATGTTACCAGATGAACACTCTCAGTGAGGAGAGTGTGTTCCCCTGATGATTTAATATACACATGACATGTTACCAGGTGAACAGTATAAGTGAGGAGAGTGTGTTCCCCAGATGCTTTAATATACACAGGACATGTTACCAGGTGAACAGTATAAGTGAGGAGAGTGTGTTCCCCTGATTGTTTAATATACACGGGACATGTTACCAGGTGAACAGTATATGTGAGGAAAGTGTGTTCCCCTGATGGTTTAATATACATGGGACATGTTACCAGGTGAACAGTGTAACTGAAGAGAGTGTGTTCCCCTGATGGTTTAATATACACGGGACATGTTACCAGGTGAACAGTATAAGTGAGGAGAGTGCTTTCCCCTGATGGTTTAATATACACAGGACATATTACCAGGTGAACAGTATAAGTGTGGAGAGTGTGTACCCTTGATGGTTTAATATACACGGGACATGTTACCAGGTGAACAGTATAAGTGAGGACAGTGTGTTCCCCTGATGGTTTAATATACACGGGACATGTTACCAGGTGAACAGTATAAGTGAGGAGAGTGTGTTCCCCTGCTGGTTTAATATACATGGGACATGTTACCAGGTGAACAGTGTAAGTGAGGAGAGTGTGTTCCCCTGATGGTTTAATATACACAGGACATGTCACCAGGTGAAAAGTTTAAGTGAGGAGAGTGTGTTCCCCTGATGGTTTAATACTGACAGGACATGTTACCAGATGAACAATATAAGTGAGGAGCTGTGTTCCCATGATGGTTTAATACAGACGGGACATGTTACCAGATGAACAGTATAAGAGAGGAGAGTGTGTTCCCCTGATTGTTTAATACACACGGGACATGTCTTCAACTGAACTGCATAAGTGAGGAGAGTGTGTTCCCCTGATGGTTTAATATACACGGGACATGTTACTAGGTGAACAGTATAAGTGAGGAGAGTGCGTTCCCCTGATTGTTTAATACTCACGGGTCATGTAACAAAGTGAAAAGTATAAGTGAGGAGAGTGTGTTCCCCTGATGGTTTAATATGCAAGGGACATGTTACCAGGTGAACAGTATAAGTGAGGAGAGTGTGTTCCCTTGATGGTTTAATAGACACGGGACATGTTACCAGGTGAACAGTATAAGTGAGGAGAGTGTGTTCCCCTGATGGTTTAATATGCAAGGGACATGTTACCAGGTGAACAGTATAAGTGAGGAGAGTGTGTTCCCCTGATGGTTTAATATACACGGGACATGTCAACAGGTGAAAAGTTTAAGTGAGGAGAGTGCGTTCCCCTGATTGTTTAATACTCACGGGTCATGTAACAAAGTGAAAAGTATAAGTGAGGAGAGTGTGTTCCCCTGATGGTTTAATATGCAAGGGACATGTTACCAGGTGAACAGTATAAGTGAGGAGAGTGTGTTCCACTGATGGTTTAATATACACGGGACATGTCACCAGATGAACAGTATAAGAGAGGAGAGTGTGTTCCCCTGATTGTTTAATACACACGGGACAAGACACCAAATGAACTGTATGAGTGAGGAGAGTGTGTTCCCCTGATGATTTAATACACACGGGACATGTTACCAGATGAACACTCTCAGTGAGGAGAGTGTGTTCCCCTGATGATTTAATATACACATGACATGTTACCAGGTGAACAGTATAAGTGAGGAGAGTGTGTTCCCCAGATGCTTTAATATACACAGGACATGTTACCAGGTGAACAGTATAAGTGAGGAGAGTGTGTTCCCCTGATTGTTTAATATACACGGGACATGTTACCAGGTGAACAGTATATGTGAGGAAAGTGTGTTCCCCTGATGGTTTAATATACATGGGACATGTTACCAGGTGAACAGTGTAACTGAAGAGAGTGTGTTCCCCTGATGGTTTAATATACACGGGACATGTTACCAGGTGAACAGTATAAGTGAGGAGAGTGCTTTCCCCTGATGGTTTAATATACACAGGACATATTACCAGGTGAACAGTATAAGTGTGGAGAGTGTGTACCCTTGATGGTTTAATATACACGGGACATGTTACCAGGTGAACAGTATAAGTGAGGACAGTGTGTTCCCCTGATGGTTTAATATACACGGGACATGTTACCAGGTGAACAGTATAAGTGAGGAGAGTGTGTTCCCCTGCTGGTTTAATATACATGGGACATGTTACCAGGTGAACAGTGTAAGTGAGGAGAGTGTGTTCCCCTGATGGTTTAATATACACAGGACATGTCACCAGGTGAAAAGTTTAAGTGAGGAGAGTGTGTTCCCCTGATGGTTTAATACTGACAGGACATGTTACCAGATGAACAATATAAGTGAGGAGCTGTGTTCCCATGATGGTTTAATACAGACGGGACATGTTACCAGATGAACAGTATAAGAGAGGAGAGTGTGTTCCCCTGATTGTTTAATACACACGGGACATGTCTTCAACTGAACTGCATAAGTGAGGAGAGTGTGTTCCCCTGATGGTTTAATATACACGGGACATGTTACTAGGTGAACAGTATAAGTGAGGAGAGTGCGTTCCCCTGATTGTTTAATACTCACGGGTCATGTAACAAAGTGAAAAGTATAAGTGAGGAGAGTGTGTTCCCCTGATGGTTTAATATGCAAGGGACATGTTACCAGGTGAACAGTATAAGTGAGGAGAGTGTGTTCCCTTGATGGTTTAATAGACACGGGACATGTTACCAGGTGAACAGTATAAGTGAGGAGAGTGTGTTCCCCTGATGGTTTAATATGCAAGGGACATGTTACCAGGTGAACAGTATAAGTGAGGAGAGTGTGTTCCCCTGATGGTTTAATATACACGGGACATGTCAACAGGTGAAAAGTTTAAGAGAGGAGAGTGCGTTCCCCTGATTGTTTAATACTCACGGGTCATGTAACAAAGTGAAAAGTATAAGTGAGGAGAGTGTGTTCCCCTGATGGTTTAATATGCAAGGGACATGTTACCAGGTGAACAGTATAAGTGAGGAGAGTGTGTTCCACTGATGGTTTAATATACACGGGACATGTTACCAGGTGAACAGTATAAGTGAGGAGAGTGCGTTCCCCTGATTGTTTAATATACACGGGACATGTTACCAGGTGAACAGTATAAGTGAGGAGAGTGCGTTCCCCTGATTGTTTAATACTCACGGGTCATGTAACAAAGTGAAAAGTATAAGTGAGGAGAGTGTGTTCCCCTGATGGTTTAATATGCAAGGGACATGTTACCAGGTGAACAGTATAAGTGAGGAGAGTGTGTTCCCTTGATGGTTTAATATACACGGCACATGTTACCAGGTGAACAGTATAAGTGAGGAGAGTACGTTCCCCTGATTGTTTAATACACACGGGACATGTTACCAGATGAACAGTATAAGTGAGGAGAGTGTGTTCCCCTGATGGTTTAATATACAAGGGACATGTTACCAGATGAACAGATTCGAGTGAGGAGAGTATGTTCCCCTGAAGGTTTAATATACACGGGACATTTCACCAGGTGAACAGTATAAGTGAGGAGAGTGTGTTCCACTGATGGTTTAATATACACGGGACATGTTACCAGGTGAACAGTATAAGTGAGGAGAGTGTGTTCCACTGATGGTTTCATATACACGGGACATGTTACCAGGTGAACAGTATAAGTGAGGAGAGTGTGTTCCCCAGATGCTTTAATATACACAGGACATGTTACCAGGTGAACAGTATAAGTGAGGAGAGTGTGTTCCCCTGATTGTTTAATATACACGGGACATGTTACCAGGTGAACAGTATATGTGAGGAAAGTGTGTTCCCCTGATGGTTTAATATACACGGGACATGTTACCAGGTGAACAGTATAAGAGAGGAGAGTGTGTTCCCCTGATTGTTTAATATACACGGGACATGTTACCAGGTGAACAGTATAAGTGAGGAGAGTGTAATCCCCTGATTGTTCAATACACACAGGACATGTTACCAGGTGAACAGTATAAGTGAGGAGAGTGCTTTCCCCTGATGGTTTAATATACACGGGACACGTTAACAGGTGAACAGTATAAGAGAGGAGAGTGTGTTCCCCTGATTGTTTAATATACAAGGGACATGTTACCAGGTGAACAGTATAAGTGAGGAGAATGTGTTCCCCTGATAGTTTAATAGACACGGGACAAGTTACCAGGTGAGCAGTATAAGTGAGGAGAGTGTATTCCCCTGATTGTTTAATACACACAGGACATGTTACCAGGTGAACAGTATAAGTGAGGAGAATGTGTTCCCCTGATGGTTTAATATACACGGGACATGTTACCAGGTGAACAGTATAAGTGAGGAGAATGTGTTCCCCTGATGGTTTAATATACACGGGACATGTTACCAGGTGAACAGTATAAGTGAGGAGAGTGTGTTCCCCTGATGGTTTAATACACATGGGACATGTCACCAGGTGAACAGTATAAGTGAGGAGAGTGTGTCCCCCTGATGGTTTAATGCACACAGGACATGTTACCAGGTGAACAGTATAAGTGAGGAGAGTGTGTTCCCCTGATGGTTTAATATACACGGGACATGTTACCAGGTGAACAGTATAAGTGAGGAGAGTGTGTTCCCCTGATGGTTTAATATACACGGGACATGTCACCAGGTGAACTGTATATGTGAGGAGAATGTGTTCCCCTGATTGTTTAATATACACGGGACATGTTGCCAGGAGAACAGTGTAAGTGAGGAGAGTGTGTTCCCCTGATGGTTTAATATACACGGGACATGTCACCAGGTGAACAGTAGAAGTGCGGAGAGTGTGTTCCCCTGATTGTTTAGTACAGCCGGAACTTGTCACCAAATGAACTGTATAAGTGAGGAGAGTGTGTTTCCCTGATGGTTTAATACACATGGGACATGTTACCAGATGAACAGTCTCAGTGAGGAGAGTGTGTTCCCCTGATGGTTTAATATACACAGGACATGTTACCAGGTGAATGTATAAGTGAGGAGAGTTTGTTCCCCTGATTGTTTAATACACACGCGACATGTCACCAGGTGAACAGTATAAGTGAGGAGAGTGTGTTCCCATGATGGTTTAATATACACGGGACATGTTACCAGGTGAACAGTATAAGTGAGGAGAGTGCTTTCCCCTGATGGTTTAATATGCACAGGACATGTTACCAGGTGAACAGTATAAGTGTGGAGAGTGTTTTCCCTTGATGGTTTAATATACACGAGACATGTTACCAGGTGAACAGTATAAGTGAGGAGAGTGTGTTCCCATGATGGTTTAATATACACGGGACATGTTACCAGGTGAACAGTATAAGTGAGGAGAGTGAGTTCCCCTGATTGTTTTATATACCCGGGACATGTCAACAGGTGAACAGTATAAGTGAGGAGAGTGTGTTCCCCTGATTGTTTAATACAAACGGGACATGTTACCAGGTGAACAGTGTAATTGAGGAGAGTGTGTTCCACTGATGGTTTAATACTGAGGGGACATGTTACCAGGTGAACAGGATAAGTGAGGAGAGTGTGTTCCCCTGATGGTTTAATACACACGGCACATGTTACCAGGTGAACAGTATAAGTGAGGAGGGTGTGTTCCCCTGATGGTTTAATATACACGGATCATGTTACCAGGTGAACAGTATAAGTGAGGTGAGTGTGTTCCCCTGATGGTTTAATATACACGGGACATGTTACCAGATGAACAGTGTAAGTGAGGAGAATGTGTTCCCCTGATTGTTTAATACGCACGGGACTTGTCACCAAGTGAACTGCATAAGTGAGGAAAATGTGTTCCCCAGTTTGTTTAATGTACACGGGACATGATGCCAGGTGAACAGTATAAGTGAGGAGAGTGTGTTCCCCTGATGGTTTAATATACACGGGACATGTCACCAGGTGAACAGTATAAGTGAGGAGAGAGTGTTCCATTGACGGTTTAATATACATGGGACATGTTACCAGGTGAACAGTATAAGTGAGGAGAATGTGTTCCCCAGTTTGTTTAATATACACGGGACATGATGCCAGGTGAACAGTATAAGTGAGGAGAGTGTGTTCCCCTGATGGTTTAATATACACGGGTCATGTCAACAAGTGAACTGTATAAGTGAGGAGAGTGTGTTCCCCTGATGGTTTAATACTCACGGGACATGTCACCAGGTGAACAGTATAAGTGAGCAGAATATGTTCCCCTGATGGTTTAATATGCACGGGACATGTTACCAGATGAACAGTATAAGTGAGGATAGTGTGTTCCCTTGATGGTTTAATATACACGGGACATGTTACCATGTGAACAGTATAAGTGAGGAGAGTGTGTTCCCCTGATGGTTTAATATACACGGGACATGTTACAAGGTGAACAGTATAAGTGAGGAGAGTGTGTTCCCCTGATGGTTTAATATACACGTACATTTTACCAGGTGAACACGATAAGTGAGGAGAGTGTGTTCCCCTGATGGTTTAGTACTGATGGGACATGTTACCAGATGAACAGTATAAGTGAGGAGCTTGTGTTCCCCTGATGGTTTAATACTGACGGGACATGTTACCAGGTGAAAAGTATAAGTGAGGAGAATGTGTTCCCCTGATGGTTTAATACTGACGGGACATGTTAACAGGTGAACAGTATAAGTGAGGAGAGTGTGTTCCCCTGATGGTTTAATATGCACGGGACATGTCAACAGGTGAACAGTATAAGTGAGCGGAATGTGTTCCCCTGATGGTTTAATATGCACGGGACATGTTACCAGATGAACAGTATAAGTGAGGAGAGTGTGTTCCCCTGATGGTTTAATATGCACGGGACATGTTTCCAGCTGAACAGTATAAGTGAGGATAGTGTGTTCCCCTGATGGTTTAATATGCACGGGACATGTTTCCAGCTGAACAGTATAAGTGAGGAGAGTGTGTTCCCCTGATGGTTTAATATGCACGGGACATGATTCCAGCTGAACAATATAAGTGACGAGAGTGTGTTCCCCTGATGGTTTAATATACATGGGACATGTTACCAGGTGAACAGTATAAGTGAGGAGAGTGTGTTCCCTTGATGGTTTAATATACACGGGACATGTTACCAGGTGAACAGTATACGTGAGGACAGTGTGTTCCCCTGGTGGTTTAATATACACGGGACATGTTACCAGGTGAACAGTGTAAGTGAGGAGAGTGTGTTCCCCTGCTGGTTTAATATACATGGGACATGTTACCAGGTGAACAGTGTAAGTGAGGAGAGTGTGTTCCCCTGGTGGTTTAATATACACGGGACTTGTCACCAGGTGAAAAGTTTAAGTGAGGAGAGTGTGTTCCCCTGATGGTTTAATACTGACGGGACATGTTACCAGATGAACAGTATAAGTGAGGTGCTTGTGTTCCCCTGATGGTTTAATACTGACGGGACATGTTACCAGATGAACAGTATAAGTGAAGAGCTTGTGTTCCCATGTTGGTTTAATACAGACGGGTCATGTTACCAGATGAACAGTATAAGTGAGGAGAGTGTGTTCCCCTGATTGTTTAATACACACGGGACATGTCATCAACTGAACTGTATAAGTGAGGAGAGTGTGTTCCTCTGATGGTTTAATACTGAGGGGACATGTTACCAGGTGAACAGTATAAGTGAGGAGAATGTGTTCCCCTGATGGTTTAATACACACGGGACATGTCACCAGGTGAACAGTATAAGTGAGGAGAGTGTGTTCCCCTGATGGTTTAATACACACGGGACATATCACCAGGTGAACAGTATAACTGAGGAGAGTGAGTTCCCTTGATGGTTTAATATACACGGTATATGTTACCAGGTGAAAAGTATAAGTGAGGAGAGTGTGTTCCCCTGATGGTTTAATATACACGGGACATGTTACCAGGTGAACAGTATAAGTGAGGAGAGTGTGTTCCCCTGATTGTTTAATACTGACGGGACATGTTACCAGGTGAACAGTATAAGTGAGGAGAGTGTGTTCCCCTGATGGTTTAATACGCATGGGACATTTCACCAAGTGAACAGTATAAGTGAGGAGAGTGTGTTCCCCTGATTGTTTAATGCACACGGGACATGTTACCAGGTGAACAGTATAAGTGAGGAGAGTCTGATCCCTTGATGGTTTAATATCCACGGGACATGTTACCAGGTGAACAGTATAAGTGAGGAGAATGTGTTCCCTTGATGGTTTAATATACACGGGACATGTTACCAGGTGAACAGTATTAGTGAGGAGAATGTGTTCCCCTGTTGGTTTGATATACACGGGACATGTTACCAGGTGAACAGTATCAGTGAGGAGAGTGTTTTCCCCTGATGGTTTTATACTGACGGGACATGTTACCAGATGAACAGTAGAAGTGAGGAGCTTGTGTTCCCCTCATGGTTTAATACTGACGGGACATGTTACCAGGTGAACAGTATAAGTGAGGAGAGTGTGTTCCCCTGATTGTTTAATACACACGGGACATTTCACAAGGTGAACAGTATAAGTGAGGAGAGTGAGTTCCCCTGATTGTTTAATATACCCGTGACATATCAACAGGTGAACAGTATAAGTGAGGAGCTTGTGTTCCCCTCATGGTTTAATACTGACGGGACATGTTACCAGGTGAACAGTATAAGGGAGGAGAGTGTGTTCCCCTGATTGTTTAATACGCACGGGACATTTCACAAGGTGAACAGTATAAGTGAGGAGAGTGTGTTCCCCTGATTGTTTAATACACAGGGGACATGTTACCAGATGAACAGTATAAGTAAGGAGAGTGTGTTCCCCTGATGGTTTAATATGCACGGGACATGTTACCAGAACAACAGTATAAGTGGGGAGCTTGTGTTCCCCTGATGGTTTAATACTGACGGGACATGTTACCAGATGAACAGTACAAGTGAGGACAGTGTGTACCCCGATGGTTTAATATACACGGGACGTTTCACCAACTGAACTGTATAAGTGAGGAGAGTGTGTTCCCCTGATGGTTTAATGCACACAGGACATGTTACCAGGTGAACAGTATAATTGAGGAGAGTGTGTTCCACTGATGGTTTAATACTGAGGGGACATGTTACCAGGTGAGCAGTATAAGTGAGGAGAGTGTGTTCCCCTGATGTTTTAATATACATGGGACATGTTACCAGGTGAACAGTGTAAGTGAGGAGAGTGTGTTCCCCACTTTGTTTAATACACACGGGACATGATGCCAGGTGAACAGTATAAGTGAGGAGAGTGTGTTCCCCTGATGTTTTAATATACATGGGACATGATGCCAGGTGAACAGTATAAGTGAGGAGAGTGTGTTCCCCTGATGGTTTAATATACACGGGACATGTCACCAGGTGAAAGGTTTAAGTGAGGAGAGTGTGTTCCCCTGAAGCTTTAATATACACGGGACATGTCACCAGGTGAACAGTATAAGTGAGGAGAGTGTGTTCCCCTGATTGTTTAATACACACGGGACATGTCACCAAATGAACTGCATAAGTGAGGAGAGTGTGTTCCCCTGATGATTTAATATTCACAGGACATGTTACCAGGTGAACAGTATAAATGAGGAGAATGTGTTCCCCTGATGCTTTAATATACACAGACATGTTACCAGCTGAACAGTTTAAGTGAGGAGAGGGTGTTCCCCTTATGGTTTAATATACACATGACATGTTACCAGGTGAACAGTATAAGTGAGGAGAGTGTGTTCCCCTGATGCTTTAATATACACGGTACATGTTACCAGGTGAACAGTATAAGTGAGGAGAGGGCGTTCCCCTTATGGTTTAATATACACAGGACATGTCACCAGGTGAACAGTGTAAGTGAGGAGAATGTGTTCCCCTGATTGTTAAATACGCACGGGATTTGTCACCAAGTGAACTGTATAAGTGAGGAGAATGTGTTCCCCAGATTGTTTATTTTGCACGGGACATGATGCCAGGTGAACAGTATAAGTGAGGAGAGTGTGTTCCCCTGATGGTTTAATATACATGGGACATGTTACCAGGTGAAAAGTTTAAGTGAGGAGAGATTGTTCCCCTGATGGTTTAATACACACGGGACATGTTACCTGATGAACTCTCTCAGTGAGGAGAGTGTGTTCCCCTGATGATTTAATATACACAGGACATGTTACCAGGTGAACAGTATAAGTGAGGAGAGTGTGTTCCCCTGATGGTTTAATATACCCGGGAAATGTTACCAGATGAACAGTATAAGTGAGGAGAATGTGTTCCCCTGATTGTTTAATATACACGGGAAATGTTACCAGGAGAACAGTATAAGTGAGGAGAGTGTGTTCCCCTGATGGTTTAATACACACGGGACATGTTACCAGGTGAACAGTATAAGTGAGGAGAGTGTGTTCCCCTGATGGTTTAATACTGACGGAACATGTTACCAGATGAACAGTATAAGTGAGGAGAGTGTGTTCCCCTGATGGTTTAATATACACAGGACATGATGCCAGGTGAACAGTATAAGTCAGGAGAGTGTGTTCCCCTGATTGTTTAATATACACGGGACATGTCACCAGGTGAACAGTATAAGTGAGGAGAATGTGATCCCCAGATTGTTTCATCTACATGGGACATGTTACCAGGCGAACAGTCTAAGTGAGGAGAGTGTGTTCCCCTGATGGTTTAATATACACGGGACATATCACCAGGTGAAAAGTTTAAGTGAGGAGAGTGTGTTCCCCTGATGGTTTAAAATACACGGTACATGTTACCAGATGAACAGTTTAAGTGAGGAGAGTGTGTTACCCTCATGGTTTAATATACACGGGACATGTTACCAGATGAACAGTATATGTGAGGAGAGTGTGTTACCCTCATGGTTTAATATACACGGGACATGTTACCAGATGAACAGTATAAGCGAGGAGCTTGTGTTCCCCTGATGGTTTAATACTGCCGGGACATGTTACCAGATGAACAGTATAAGTGAGGAGAGAGTGTTCCCCTGATTGTTTAATACACACGGGACATGTTACCAGGTGAACAGTATAATTGAGGAGAGTGTGTTCCGCTGATGGTTTTATATACACGGGACATGTTACCAGGTGAACAATGTAAGTGAGGAGAATGTGTTCCCCTGATGGTTTAATATACACAGGACATGATGCCAGGTGAACAGTATAAGTCAGGAGAGTGTGTTCCCCTGATTGTTTAATATACACGGGACATGTCACCAGGTGAACAGTATAAGTGAGGAGAATGTGTTTCCCAGATTGTTTAATATAAATGGGACATGTTACCAGGCGAACAGTGTAAGTGAGGAGAGTGTGTTCCCCTGATGGTTTAATATACACGGGACATATCACCAGGTGAAAAGTTTAAGTGAGGAGAGTGTGTTCCCCTGATGGTTTAAAATACACGGGACATGTCACCAGATGAACAGTATACGAGAGGAGAGTGTGTTCCCCTGATTGTTTAATACACACGGGACAAGTCACCAAATGAACTGTATGAGTGAGGAGAGTGTGTTCCCCTGATGATTTAATACACACGGGACATGTTACCAGATGAACAGTATAAGTGGGGAGAGTGTGTTCCCGTGATGATTTAATATACACGGGACATGTTACCAGGTGAACAGTATAAGTGAGGAGAGTGTGTTCCCCTGATGGTTTAATATACACGGTACATGTTACCAGGTGAACAGTATAAGTGAGGAGAGTGTGTTCCCCTGATGGTTTAATATACACGGGACATGATGCCAGGTGAACATTATAAGTGAGGAGAGTGTGTTCCCCTGATGGTTTAATATACATGGGACATGTTACCAGGTGAACAGTGTAAGTGAGGAGAGTGTGTTCCCCTGATGGTTTAATATACACGGGACATGTCACCAGGTGAAAAGTTTAAGTGAGGAGAGGGTGTTCCCCTGATGGTTTAATACACACTGGACATGTTACCAGGTGAACAGTATAAGTGAGGAGAGTGTGTTCCCCAGTTTGTTTAATACACACGGGACATGATGCCAGGTGAACAGTATAAGTGAGGAGAGTGTGTTCCCCTGATGTTTTAATATACATGGGACATGATGCCAGGTGAACAGTATAAGTGAGGAGAGTGTGTTCCCCTGATGGTTTAATATACACGGGACATGTCACCAGGTGAAAGGTTTAAGTGAGGAGAGTGTGTTCCCCTGAAGCTTTAATATACACGGGACATGTCACCAGGTGAACAGTATAAGTGAGCAGAGTGTGTTCCCCTGATTGTTTAATACACACGGGACATGTCACCAAATGAACTGCATAAGTGAGGAGAGTGTGTTCCCCTGATGATTTAATATTCACAGGACATGTTACCAGGTGAACAGTATAAATGAGGAGAATGTGTTCCCCTGATGCTTTAATATACACAGACATGTTACCAGCTGAACAGTTTAAGTGAGGAGAGGGTGTTCCCCTTATGGTTTAATATACACAGGACATGTTACCAGGTGAACAGTATAAGTGAGGAGAGTGTGTTCCCCTGATGCTTTAATATACACGGTACATGTTACCAGGTGAACAGTATAAGTGAGGAGAGGGCGTTCCCCTTATGGTTTAATATACACAGGACATGTCACCAGGTGAACAGTGTAAGTGAGGAGAATGTGGTCCCCTGATAGTTAAATACGCACGGGATTTGTCACCAAGTGAACTGTATAAGTGAGGAGAATGTGTTCCCCAGATTGTTTATTTTGCACGGGACATGATGCCAGGTGAACAGTATAAGTGAGGAGAGTGTGTTCCCCTGATGGTTTAATATACATGGGACATGTTACCAGGTGAAAAGTTTAAGTGAGGAGAGATTGTTCCCCTGATGGTTTAATACACACGGGACATGTTACCAGATGAACTCTCTCAGTGAGGAGAGTGTGTTCCCCTGATGATTTAATATACACAGGACATGTTACCAGGTGAACAGTATAAGTGAGGAGAGTGTGTTCCCCTGATGGTTTAATATACCCGGGAAATGTTACCAGATGAACAGTATAAGTGAGGAGAATGTGTTCCCCTGATTGTTTAATATACACGGGAAATGTTACCAGGAGAACAGTATAAGTGAGGAGAGTGTGTTCCCCTGATGGTTTAATACACACGGGACATGTTACCAGGTGAACAGTATAAGTGAGGAGAGTGTGTTCCCCTGATGGTTTAATACTGACGGAACATGTTACCAGATGAACAGTATAAGTGAGGAGAGTGTGTTCCCCTGATGGTTTAATATACACAGGACATGATGCCAGGTGAACAGTATAAGTCAGGAGAGTGTGTTCCCCTGATTGTTTAATATACACGGGACATGTCACCAGGTGAACAGTATAAGTGAGGAGAATGTGATCCCCAGATTGTTTAATATACATGGGACATGTTACCAGGCGAACAGTCTAAGTGAGGAGAGTGTGTTCCCCTGATGGTTTAATATACACGGGACATATCACCAGGTGAAAAGTTTAAGTGAGGAGAGTGTGTTCCCCTGATGGTTTAAAATACACGGTACATGTTACCAGATGAACAGTATAAGTGAGGAGAGTGTGTTACCCTCATGGTTTAATATACACGGGACATGTTACCAGATGAACAGTATATGTGAGGAGAGTGTGTTACCCTCATGGTTTAATATACACGGGACATGTTACCAGATGAACAGTATAAGCGAGGAGCTTGTGTTCTCCTGATGGTTTAATACTGCCGGGACATGTTACCAGATGAACAGTATAAGTGAGGAGAGAGTGTTCCCCTGATTGTTTAATACACACGGGACATGTTACCAGGTGAACAGTATAATTGAGGAGAGTGTGTTCCGCTGATGGTTTAATATACACGGGACATGTTACCAGGTGAACAGTGTAAGTGAGGAGAATGTGTTCCCCTGATGGTTTAATATACACAGGACATGATGCCAGGTGAACGGTATAAGTCAGGAGAGTGTGTTCCCCTGATTGTTTAATATACACGGGACATGTCACCAGGTGAACAGTATAAGTGAGGAGAATGTGTTTCCCAGATTGTTTAATATAAATGGGACATGTTACCAGGCGAACAGTGTAAATGAGGAGAGTGTGTTCCCCTGATGGTTTAATATACACGGGACATATCACCATGTGAAAAGTTTAAGTGAGGAGAGTGTGTTCCCCTGATGGTTTAAAATACACGGGACATGTCACCAGATGAACAGTATATGAGAGGAGAGTGTGTTCCCCTGATTGTTTAATACACACGGGACAAGTCACCAAATGAACTGTATGAGTGAGGAGAGTGTGTTCCCCTGATGATTTAATACACACGGGACATGTTACCAGATGAACAGTATAAGTGGGGAGAGTGTGTTCCCGTGATGATTTAATATACACGGGACATGTTACCAGGTGAACAGTATAAGTGAGGAGAGTGTGTTCCCCTGATGGTTTAATATACACGGTACATGTTACCAGGTGAACAGTATAAGTGAGGAGAGTGTGTTCCCCTGATGGTTTAATATACACGGGACATGATGCCAGGTGAACATTATAAGTGAGGAGAGTGTGTTCCCCTGATGGTTTAATATACATGGGACATGTTACCAGGTGAACAGTGTAAGTGAGGAGAGTGTGTTCCCCTGATGGTTTAATATACACGGGACATGTCACCAGGTGAAAAGTTTAAGTGAGGAGAGGGTGTTCCCCTGATGGTTTAAAATACACGGGACATGTCACCAGATGAACAGTATAAGAGAGGAGAGTGTGTTCCCCTGATTGTTTATTACACACGGGACAAGTCACCTAATGAACTGTATGAGTGAGGAGATTGTGTTCCCCTGATGATTTAATATACACGGTACATGTTACCAGGTGAACAGTATAAGTGAGGAGAGTGTGTTCCCCTGATGGTTTAATATACACGGGACATGATACCTGGTGAACAGTATAAGTGAGGAGAGTGTATTCCCCGGATGGTTTAATACACACGGGACATGTCACCAGGTGAACAGTACATGTGAGGAGAGTGTGTTCCCCTGATGGTTTTATATACACGGACATGTCACCAGGTGAACAGTATAAGTGAGGAGAGTGTGTTCCCCTGATGGTTTAATACACACGGGACATGTTACCAGATGAACAGTATAAGTGAGGAGAGTGTGTTCCCCTGATGGTTTAATATACACGGGAAATGTTACCAGATGAACAGTATAAGTGAGGAGAGTGTGTTCCCCTGATGGTTGAATATACACGGGACATGTTACCAGGTGAACAGTATAAGTGAGGAGAGTGTGTTCCCCTGATTGTTCAATATACATGGGAAATGTTACCAGATGAACAGTATAAGTGAGGAGAGTGTGTTCCCCTGATGGTTGAATCTTCACGGGACTTGTCACCAAGTGAACTGTATAAGTGAGGAGAATGTGTTCCCCAGATTGTTTATTATACACGGGACATGATGCCAGGTGAACAGTATAAGTGAGGAGAGTGTGTTCCCCTGATGGTTTAATATACGTGCGACATGTTACCAGGTGAAAAGTTTAAGTGAGGAGAGTGTGTTCCCCTGATGGTTTAATACACACGGGAAATGTTACCAGATGAACTCTCTCAGTGAGGAGAGTGTGTTCCCCTGATGGTTTAATATACGTGGGACATGTTACCAGGTGAAAAGTTTAAGTGAGGAGAGTGTGTTCCCCTGATGGTTTAATATACCCGGGACATGTCACCAGGTGAACAGTATAAGTGAGGAGAGATTGTTCCCCTGATGGTTTAATACACACGGGACATGTTACCAGATGAGCTCTCTCAGTGAGGAGAGTCTGTTCCCCTGATGGTTTAATATACACAGGACATGTTACCAGGTGAACAGGATAAGTGAGGAGAGTGTGTTCCCCTGATGGTTTAATATACACGGGAAATGTTACCAGATGAACAGTATAAGTGAGGAGAATGTGTTCCCCAGATTGTTTAATATACACGGGAAATGTTAGCAGGAGAAGAGTAAAAGTGAGGAGAGTGTGTTCCCCTGATGGTTTAATACACACGGGACATGTTACCACGTGAACAGTATAAGTGAGGAGAGTGTGTTCCCCTGATGGTTTTTATACTGACGGAACATGTTACCAGATGAACAGTATAAGTGAGGAGAGTGTGTTCCCCTGATTGTTTAATACACACGGGACATGTCACCAGGTGAACAGTATAAGTGAGGAGAGTGTGTTCCCCTGATGGTTGAATATACATGGGACATGTTACCAGGTGAAAAGTTTAAGTGAGGAGAGATTGTTCCCCTGATGGTTTAATACACACGGGACATGTTACCTGATGAACTCTCTCAGTGAGGAGAGTGTGTTCCCCTGATGATTTAATATACACAGGACATGTTACCAGGTGAACAGTATAAGTGAGGAGAGTGTGTTCCCCTGATGGTTTAATATACCCGGGAAATGTTACCAGATGAACAGTATAAGTGAGGAGAATGTGTTCCCCTGATTGTTTAATATACACGGGAAATGTTACCAGGAGAACAGTATAAGTGAGGAGAGTGTGTTCCCCTGATGGTTTAATACACACGGGACATGTTACCAGGTGAACAGTATAAGTGAGGAGAGTGTGTTCCCCTGATGGTTTAATACTGACGGAACATGTTACCAGATGAACAGTATAAGTGAGGAGAGTGTGTTCCCCTGATGGTTTAATATACACAGGACATGATGCCAGGTGAACAGTATAAGTCAGGAGAGTGTGTTCCCCTGATTGTTTAATATACACGGGACATGTCACCAGGTGAACAGTATAAGTGAGGAGAATGTGATCCCCAGATTGTTTCATCTACATGGGACATGTTACCAGGCGAACAGTCTAAGTGAGGAGAGTGTGTTCCCCTGATGGTTTAATATACACGGGACATATCACCAGGTGAAAAGTTTAAGTGAGGAGAGTGTGTTCCCCTGATGGTTTAAAATACACGGTACATGTTACCAGATGAACAGTTTAAGTGAGGAGAGTGTGTTACCCTCATGGTTTAATATACACGGGACATGTTACCAGATGAACAGTATATGTGAGGAGAGTGTGTTACCCTCATGGTTTAATATACACGGGACATGTTACCAGATGAACAGTATAAGCGAGGAGCTTGTGTTCCCCTGATGGTTTAATACTGCCGGGACATGTTACCAGATGAACAGTATAAGTGAGGAGAGAGTGTTCCCCTGATTGTTTAATACACACGGGACATGTTACCAGGTGAACAGTATAATTGAGGAGAGTGTGTTCCGCTGATGGTTTTATATACACGGGACATGTTACCAGGTGAACAATGTAAGTGAGGAGAATGTGTTCCCCTGATGGTTTAATATACACAGGACATGATGCCAGGTGAACAGTATAAGTCAGGAGAGTGTGTTCCCCTGATTGTTTAATATACACGGGACATGTCACCAGGTGAACAGTATAAGTGAGGAGAATGTGTTTCCCAGATTGTTTAATATAAATGGGACATGTTACCAGGCGAACAGTGTAAGTGAGGAGAGTGTGTTCCCCTGATGGTTTAATATACACGGGACATATCACCAGGTGAAAAGTTTAAGTGAGGAGAGTGTGTTCCCCTGATGGTTTAAAATACACGGGACATGTCACCAGATGAACAGTATATGAGAGGAGAGTGTGTTCCCCTGATTGTTTAATACACACGGGACAAGTCACCAAATGAACTGTATGAGTGAGGAGAGTGTGTTCCCCTGATGATTTAATACACACGGGACATGTTACCAGATGAACAGTATAAGTGGGGAGAGTGTGTTCCCGTGATGATTTAATATACACGGGACATGTTACCAGGTGAACAGTATAAGTGAGGAGAGTGTGTTCCCCTGATGGTTTAATATACACGGTACATGTTACCAGGTGAACAGTATAAGTGAGGAGAGTGTGTTCCCCTGATGGTTTAATATACACGGGACATGATGCCAGGTGAACATTATAAGTGAGGAGAGTGTGTTCCCCTGATGGTTTAATATACATGGGACATGTTACCAGGTGAACAGTGTAAGTGAGGAGAGTGTGTTCCCCTGATGGTTTAATATACACGGGACATGTCACCAGGTGAAAAGTTTAAGTGAGGAGAGGGTGTTCCCCTGATGGTTTAATACACACTGGACATGTTACCAGGTGAACAGTATAAGTGAGGAGAGTGTGTTCCCCAGTTTGTTTAATACACACGGGACATGATGCCAGGTGAACAGTATAAGTGAGGAGAGTGTGTTCCCCTGATGTTTTAATATACATGGGACATGATGCCAGGTGAACAGTATAAGTGAGGAGAGTGTGTTCCCCTGATGGTTTAATATACACGGGACATGTCACCAGGTGAAAGGTTTAAGTGAGGAGAGTGTGTTCCCCTGAAGCTTTAATATACACGGGACATGTCACCAGGTGAACAGTATAAGTGAGCAGAGTGTGTTCCCCTGATTGTTTAATACACACGGGACATGTCACCAAATGAACTGCATAAGTGAGGAGAGTGTGTTCCCCTGATGATTTAATATTCACAGGACATGTTACCAGGTGAACAGTATAAATGAGGAGAATGTGTTCCCCTGATGCTTTAATATACACAGACATGTTACCAGCTGAACAGTTTAAGTGAGGAGAGGGTGTTCCCCTTATGGTTTAATATACACAGGACATGTTACCAGGTGAACAGTATAAGTGAGGAGAGTGTGTTCCCCTGATGCTTTAATATACACGGTACATGTTACCAGGTGAACAGTATAAGTGAGGAGAGGGCGTTCCCCTTATGGTTTAATATACACAGGACATGTCACCAGGTGAACAGTGTAAGTGAGGAGAATGTGTTCCCCTGATTGTTAAATACGCACGGGATTTGTCACCAAGTGAACTGTATAAGTGAGGAGAATGTGTTCCCCAGATTGTTTATTTTGCACGGGACATGATGCCAGGTGAACAGTATAAGTGAGGAGAGTGTGTTCCCCTGATGGTTTAATATACATGGGACATGTTACCAGGTGAAAAGTTTAAGTGAGGAGAGATTGTTCCCCTGATGGTTTAATACACACGGGACATGTTACCAGATGAACTCTCTCAGTGAGGAGAGTGTGTTCCCCTGATGATTTAATATACACAGGACATGTTACCAGGTGAACAGTATAAGTGAGGAGAGTGTGTTCCCCTGATGGTTTAATATACCCGGGAAATGTTACCAGATGAACAGTATAAGTGAGGAGAATGTGTTCCCCTGATTGTTTAATATACACGGGAAATGTTACCAGGAGAACAGTATAAGTGAGGAGAGTGTGTTCCCCTGATGGTTTAATACACACGGGACATGTTACCAGGTGAACAGTATAAGTGAGGAGAGTGTGTTCCCCTGATGGTTTAATACTGACGGAACATGTTACCAGATGAACAGTATAAGTGAGGAGAGTGTGTTCCCCTGATGGTTTAATATACACAGGACATGATGCCAGGTGAACAGTATAAGTCAGGAGAGTGTGTTCCCCTGATTGTTTAATATACACGGGACATGTCACCAGGTGAACAGTATAAGTGAGGAGAATGTGATCCCCAGATTGTTTAATATACATGGGACATGTTACCAGGCGAACAGTCTAAGTGAGGAGAGTGTGTTCCCCTGATGGTTTAATATACACGGGACATATCACCAGGTGAAAAGTTTAAGTGAGGAGAGTGTGTTCCCCTGATGGTTTAAAATACACGGTACATGTTACCAGATGAACAGTATAAGTGAGGAGAGTGTGTTACCCTCATGGTTTAATATACACGGGACATGTTACCAGATGAACAGTATATGTGAGGAGAGTGTGTTACCCTCATGGTTTAATATACACGGGACATGTTACCAGATGAACAGTATAAGCGAGGAGCTTGTGTTCTCCTGATGGTTTAATACTGCCGGGACATGTTACCAGATGAACAGTATAAGTGAGGAGAGAGTGTTCCCCTGATTGTTTAATACACACGGGACATGTTACCAGGTGAACAGTATAATTGAGGAGAGTGTGTTCCGCTGATGGTTTAATATACACGGGACATGTTACCAGGTGAACAGTGTAAGTGAGGAGAATGTGTTCCCCTGATGGTTTAATATACACAGGACATGATGCCAGGTGAACAGTATAAGTCAGGAGAGTGTGTTCCCCTGATTGTTTAATATACACGGGACATGTCACCAGGTGAACAGTATAAGTGAGGAGAATGTGTTTCCCAGATTGTTTAATATAAATGGGACATGTTACCAGGCGAACAGTGTAAATGAGGAGAGTGTGTTCCCCTGATGGTTTAATATACACGGGACATATCACCAGGTGAAAAGTTTAAGTGAGGAGAGTGTGTTCCCCTGATGGTTTAAAATACACGGGACATGTCACCAGATGAACAGTATATGAGAGGAGAGTGTGTTCCCCTGATTGTTTAATACACACGGGACAAGTCACCAAATGAACTGTATGAGTGAGGAGAGTGTGTTCCCCTGATGATTTAATACACACGGGACATGTTACCAGATGAACAGTATAAGTGGGGAGAGTGTGTTCCCGTGATGATTTAATATACACGGGACATGTTACCAGGTGAACAGTATAAGTGAGGAGAGTGTGTTCCCCTGATGGTTTAATATACACGGTACATGTTACCAGGTGAACAGTATAAGTGAGGAGAGTGTGTTCCCCTGATGGTTTAATATACACGGGACATGATGCCAGGTGAACATTATAAGTGAGGAGAGTGTGTTCCCCTGATGGTTTAATATACATGGGACATGTTACCAGGTGAACAGTGTAAGTGAGGAGAGTGTGTTCCCCTGATGGTTTAATATACACGGGACATGTCACCAGGTGAAAAGTTTAAGTGAGGAGAGGGTGTTCCCCTGATGGTTTAAAATACACGGGACATGTCACCAGATGAACAGTATAAGAGAGGAGAGTGTGTTCCCCTGATTGTTTATTACACACGGGACAAGTCACCTAATGAACTGTATGAGTGAGGAGATTGTGTTCCCCTGATGATTTAATATACACGGTACATGTTACCAGGTGAACAGTATAAGTGAGGAGAGTGTGTTCCCCTGATGGTTTAATATACACGGGACATGATACCTGGTGAACAGTATAAGTGAGGAGAGTGTATTCCCCGGATGGTTTAATACACACGGGACATGTCACCAGGTGAACAGTACATGTGAGGAGAGTGTGTTCCCCTGATGGTTTTATATACACGGACATGTCACCAGGTGAACAGTATAAGTGAGGAGAGTGTGTTCCCCTGATGGTTTAATACACACGGGACATGTTACCAGATGAACAGTATAAGTGAGGAGAGTGTGTTCCCCTGATGGTTTAATATACACGGGAAATGTTACCAGATGAACAGTATAAGTGAGGAGAGTGTGTTCCCCTGATGGTTGAATATACACGGGACATGTTACCAGGTGAACAGTATAAGTGAGGAGAGTGTGTTCCCCTGATTGTTCAATATACATGGGAAATGTTACCAGATGAACAGTATAAGTGAGGAGAGTGTGTTCCCCTGATGGTTGAATCTTCACGGGACTTGTCACCAAGTGAACTGTATAAGTGAGGAGAATGTGTTCCCCAGATTGTTTATTATACACGGGACATGATGCCAGGTGAACAGTATAAGTGAGGAGAGTGTGTTCCCCTGATGGTTTAATATACGTGCGACATGTTACCAGGTGAAAAGTTTAAGTGAGGAGAGTGTGTTCCCCTGATGGTTTAATACACACGGGAAATGTTACCAGATGAACTCTCTCAGTGAGGAGAGTGTGTTCCCCTGATGGTTTAATATACGTGGGACATGTTACCAGGTGAAAAGTTTAAGTGAGGAGAGTGTGTTCCCCTGATGGTTTAATATACCCGGGACATGTCACCAGGTGAACAGTATAAGTGAGGAGAGATTGTTCCCCTGATGGTTTAATACACACGGGACATGTTACCAGATGAGCTCTCTCAGTGAGGAGAGTCTGTTCCCCTGATGGTTTAATATACACAGGACATGTTACCAGGTGAACAGGATAAGTGAGGAGAGTGTGTTCCCCTGATGTTTTAATATACACGGGAAATGTTACCAGATGAACAGTATAAGTGAGGAGAATGTGTTCCCCAGATTGTTTAATATACACGGGAAATGTTAGCAGGAGAAGAGTAAAAGTGAGGAGAGTGTGTTCCCCTGATGGTTTAATACACACGGGACATGTTACCACGTGAACAGTATAAGTGAGGAGAGTGTGTTCCCCTGATGGTTTTTATACTGACGGAACATGTTACCAGATGAACAGTATAAGTGAGGAGAGTGTGTTCCCCTGATTGTTTAATACACACGGGACATGTTGCCAGGTGAACAGTAAAAGTGAGGAGAGTGTGTTCACCTGATGGTTTAATATACACAGGACATGATGCCAGGTGAACAGTATAAGTGAGGAGAGTGTGTTCCCCTGATTGTTTAATATACACGGGACATGTCACCAGGTGAACAGTATAAGTGAGGAGAATGTGTTCCCCAGATTGTTTAATATACATGGGACATGTTACCAGGTGAACAGTGTAAGTGAGGAGAGTGTGTTCCCCTGATGGTTTAAAATACACGGGACATGTCACCAGATGAACAGTATAAGAGAGGAGAGTGTGTTCCCCTGATTGTTTAATACACACGGGACATGTCACCAGGTGAAAAGTTTAAGTGAGGAGAGTGTGTTCCCCTGATGGTTTAAAATACACGGGACATGTCACCAGGTGAACAGTATAAGTGAGGAGAGTGTGTTCCCCTGATGGTTTAATATACACGGGACATGTCACCAGGTGAAAAGTTTAAGTGAGGAGAGTGTGATCCCCTGATGGTTTAAAATACACGGGACATGTCACCAGATGAACAGTATAAGAGAGGAGAGTGTGTTCCCCTGATGGTTTAATACACACTGCACAAGTCACCAAATGAACTGTATGAGTGAGGAGATTGTGTTCCCCTGATGATTTAATATACACGGTACATGTTACCAGGTGAACAGTATAAGTGAGGAGAGTGTGTTCCCCTGATGGTTTAATATACACGCGACATGTTACCAGGTGAACAGTATAAGTGAGGAGAATATGTTCCCCTGATTGTTTAATACGCACGGGACCTGTCACCAAGTGAACAGTATAAGTGAGGAGAGTGTGTTCCCCTGATGGTTTAATATACATGGGACATGTTACAAGGTGAACAGTGTAAGTGAGGAGAGTGTGTTCCCCTGATGGTTTAATATACACGGGACATGTCACCAGGTGAAAAGTTTAAGTGAGGAGAGTGTGATGCCCTGGTGGTTTAATATACCCGGGACATGTCACCAGGTGAACAGAAGAAGTGAGGAGAGTGTGTTCCCCCGATTGTTTAATACACACGGGACATGTCACCAAATGAACTGTATAAGTGAGGAGACTGTATTCCCCTGATGGTTTAATACACACGGGACATGTTACCAGATGAACACTCTCAGTGAGGAGAGTGTGTTCCCCTGATGGTTTAATATACACAGGACATGTTACCAGGTGAACAGTATAAGTGAGGAGAGTGTGTTCCACTGATGGTTTAATACTGACGGGACATGTTACCAGATGAACAGTATAAGTGAGGAGAGTGTGTTCCCCTGATGGTTTAATATACATGGGACATGTTACCAGGTGAACAGTGTAAGTGAGGAGATTGTGTTCCCCTGATGGTTGAATATACACGGGACATGTTACCAGATGAACAGTATAAGTGAGGAGAGTGTGTTCCCCTGATGGTTTAAGATACACGGGAAATGTTACCAGATGAACAGTATAAGTGTGGAGAGTGTGTTCCCCTGATCGTTGAATATACACGGGACATGTTACTAGGTGAACAGTATAAGTGAGGAGAGTGTGTTCCCCTGATTGTTTAATATACATTGGAAATGTTACCAGGTGAACAGTATATGTGAGGAGAGTGTGTTCCCCTGATGGTTTAATACACACGGGACATTTCACCAGGTGAACTGTATAAGTGAGGAGAGTGTGTTCCCCTGATGGTTTAATACACACGGGACATGTCACCAGGTGAACAGTATAAGTGAGGAGAGTGTGTTCCCCTGATTGTTTAATATACACGGGAAATGTTACCAGATGAACAGTATAAGTGAGGAGAGTGTGTTTCCCTGATGGTTTAATACACACGGGACATGATTCCGGTCGAACAGTTTAAGTGAGGAGAGTGTGTTCCTCTGATTGCTTAATATACATGGGAAATGTTACCAGATGAACAGTATATGTGAGGAGAGTGTGTTCCCCTGATGGTTTAATACACACGGGACATTTCACCAGGTGAACTGTATAAGTGAGGAGAGTGTGTTCCCCTGATGGTTTCATATACACGGGACATGTGACCAGGTGAACAGTATAATTGAGGAGAGTGTGTTCCCCTGATGGTTTAATGCACATGGGACATGTTACCAGGTGAACAGTATAAGTGAGGAGAGTGTGATCCCCTGATTGTTTAATAAACACGGGACATGTTACCAGGTGAACAGTATAAGTGAGGAGAGTGTGTTCCCCTGATGGTATTATATACACGGACATGTCACCAGGTGAACAGTATAAGTGAGGAGAGTGTTTTCCCCTGATGGTTTAATACACATGGGACATGTTACCAGGTGAACAGTATAAGTGAGGAGAGTGTGTTCCTCTGATTGTTTAATAAACATGGGACATGTTACCAGGTGAACAGTATAAGTGAGGAGAGTGTGTTCCCCTGATGGTTTAATATACACGGGACATGTTTCCAGGCGAACAGTATAAGTGAGGAGAGTGTGTTCCCCTGAGTGTTTAATATACACGGGACATGTTACCAGGTGAACAGTATAAGTGAGGAGAGTGTGTTCCCTTGATAGTTTAATATACACGGGACATGTTACCAGATGAACAGTATAAGTGAGGAGAGTGTGTTCCCCTGATGGTTTTTTACGCAAGGGACGTGTTACCAGGTGAACAGTATAAGTGAGGAGACTGTGTTCCCCTGATGGTTTAATATACACGGGACATGTTACCAGTTGAACAGTATAAGTGAGGAGAGTGTGTTCCCCTGATGGTTTAATACACACGGGACATGTTACCAGGTGAACAGTATAAGTGAGGAGAGTGTGTTCCCCTGATGGTTTAATACTGACGGGACATGTTACCAGATGAACAGTATAAGTGAGGAGAGTGTGTTCCCCTGATGGTTTAATACACACGGGACATGTTACCAGATGAACAGTATAAGTGAGGAGAGTGTGTTCCCCTGATGGTTTAATATACACGGGACATGTTACCAGTTGAACAGTATAAGTGAGGAGAGTGTGTTCCCCTGATGGTTTAATACTGACGGAACATGTTACCAGATGAACAGTATAAGTGAGGAGAGTGTGTTCCCCTGATTGTTTAATACACACGGGACATGTTAGCAGTTGAAAAGTTTAAGTGAGGAGACTTTGTTCCCCTGATGGTTTAATATACATGGGACATGTTACCAGGTGAAAAGTGTAAGTGAGGAGAGTGTGTTCCCCTGATGGTTTAATACACACGGGAAATGTTACCAGATGAGCAGTATAAGTGAGGAGAGTGTGTTCCACTGATGGTTTAATATACACGGGACATGTTACCAGATGAACAGTATAAGTGAGGAGAGTGTGTTCCCCTGATTGTTTAATATACACGGGATATGTAACCAGGTGAACAGTATAAGTGAGGAGAGTGTGTTCCCCTGATGGTTTAATACTGACGGGATATGTTACAAGATGAACAGTATAAGTGAGGAGAGTGTGTTCCCCTGATGGTTTAATACGCACGGGACATGTCACCAAGTGAACTGTATAAGTGAGGAGAGTGTGTTCCCCTGATTGTTTAATACACACGGGACATGTTACCAGATGAACAGTATAAGTGAGGAGAGTGTGTTCCCCTGATTGTTTAATAAACACGGGACATGTTACCAGGTGAACAGTATAAGTGAGCAGAGTGTGTTCCCCTGATGGTTTTATATACACGGACATGTCACCAGGTGAACAGTATAAGTGAGGAGAGTGTGTTCCCCTGATGGTTTAATACACACGGGAAATGTTATGAGATGAACACTATAAGTGAGGAGAGTGTGTTCCCCTGATGGTTTAATATACACGGGACATGTTTCCAGGCGAACAGTATAAGTGAGGAGAGTGTGTTCCCCTGAGTGTTTAATAAACACGGGACATGTTACCAGGTGAACAGTATAAGTGAGGAGAGTGTGTTCCCCTGATGGTTTTATATACACGGACATGTCACCAGGTGAACAGTATAAGTGAGGAGAGTGTGTTCCCCTGATGGTTTAATACACACGGGAAATGTTACGAGATGAACACTATAAGTGAGGAGAGTGTGTTCCCCTGATGGTTTAATATACACGGGACATGTTTCCAGGCGAACAGTGTAAGTGCGGAGAGTGTGTTCCCTTGATAGTTTAATATACACGGGAAATGTTACCAGATGAACAGTATAAGTGAGGAGAGTGTGCTCCCCTGATGGTTTTTTACGCAAGGGACGTGTTACCAGTTGAACAGTATAAGTGAGGAGAGTGTGTTCCCGTGATGGTTTAATATAAACGGGACATGTTACCAGATGAACAGTATAAGTGAGGAGAGTGTGCTCCCCTGATGGTTTTTTACGCAAGGGACGTGTTACCAGTTGAACAGTATAAGTGAGGAGATTGTGTTGCCCTGATGATTTAATATACACGGTACATGTTACCAGGTGAACAGTATAAGTGAGGAGAGTGTGTTCCCCTGATGGTTTAATATACACGGGACATGATACCTGGTGAACAGTATAAGTGAGGAGAGTGTATTCCCCGGATGGTTTAATACACACGGGACATGTCACCAGGTGAACAGTACATGTGAGGAGAGTGTGTTCCCCTGATGGTTTTATATACACGGACATGTCACCAGGTGAACAGTATAAGTGAGGAGAGTGTGTTCCCCTGATGGTTTAATACACACGGGACATGTTACCAGATGAACAGTATAAGTGAGGAGAGTGTGTTCCCCTGATGGTTTAATATACACGGGAAATGTTACCAGATGAACAGTATAAGTGAGGAGAGTGTGTTCCCCTGATGGTTGAATATACACGGGACATGTTACCAGGTGAACAGTATAAGTGAGGAGAGTGTGTTCCCCTGATTGTTCAATATACATGGGAAATGTTACCAGATGAACAGTATAAGTGAGGAGAGTGTGTTCCCCTGATGGTTGAATCTTCACGGGACTTGTCACCAAGTGAACTGTATAAGTGAGGAGAATGTGTTCCCCAGATTGTTTATTATACACGGGACATGATGCCAGGTGAACAGTATAAGTGAGGAGAGTGTGTTCCCCTGATGGTTTAATATACGTGCGACATGTTACCAGGTGAAAAGTTTAAGTGAGGAGAGTGTGTTCCCCTGATGGTTTAATACACACGGGAAATGTTACCAGATGAACTCTCTCAGTGAGGAGAGTGTGTTCCCCTGATGGTTTAATATACGTGGGACATGTTACCAGGTGAAAAGTTTAAGTGAGGAGAGTGTGTTCCCCTGATGGTTTAATATACCCGGGACATGTCACCAGGTGAACAGTATAAGTGAGGAGAGATTGTTCCCCTGATGGTTTAATACACACGGGACATGTTACCAGATGAGCTCTCTCAGTGAGGAGAGTCTGTTCCCCTGATGGTTTAATATACACAGGACATGTTACCAGGTGAACAGGATAAGTGAGGAGAGTGTGTTCCCCTGATGGTTTAATATACACGGGAAATGTTACCAGATGAACAGTATAAGTGAGGAGAATGTGTTCCCCAGATTGTTTAATATACACGGGAAATGTTAGCAGGAGAAGAGTAAAAGTGAGGAGAGTGTGTTCCCCTGATGGTTTAATACACACGGGACATGTTTCCACGTGAACAGTATAAGTGAGGAGAGTGTGTTCCCCTGATGGTTTTTATACTGACGGAACATGTTACCAGATGAACAGTATAAGTGAGGAGAGTGTGTTCCCCTGATTGTTTAATACACACGGGACATGTTGCCAGGTGAACAGTAAAAGTGAGGAGAGTGTGTTCACCTGATGGTTTAATATACACAGGACATGATGCCAGGTGAACAGTATAAGTGAGGAGAGTGTGTTCCCCTGATTGTTTAATATACACGGGACATGTCACCAGGTGAACAGTATAAGTGAGGAGAATGTGTTCCCCAGATTGTTTAATATACATGGGACATGTTACCAGGTGAACAGTGTAAGTGAGGAGAGTGTGTTCCCCTGATGGTTTAATACACACGGGACATGTCACCAGGTGAAAAGTTTAAGTGAGGAGAGTGTGTTCCCCTGATGGTTTAAAATACACGGGACATGTCACCAGATGAACAGTATAAGAGAGGAGAGTGTGTTCCCCTGATTGTTTAATACACACGGGACAAGTCACCAAATGAACTGTATGAGTGAGGAGAGTGTGTTCCCCTGATGATTTAATACACACGGGACATGTTACCAGATGAACACTCTCAGTGAGGAGAGTGTGTTCCCCTGATGATTTAATATACACATGACATGTTACCAGGTGAACAGGAGAAGTGAGGAGAGTGTGTTCCCCTGATGGTTTAATATACCCGGTACATGTTACCAGGTGAAAAGTATAAGTGAGGAGAGTGTGTTCCCCTGATGTTTTAATATACACGGGACATGATGCCAGGTGAACAGTATAAGTGAGGAGAGTGTGTTCCCCTGATGGTTTAATATACACGGGACATGTCACCAGGTGAAAAGTTTAAGTGAGGAGAGAGTGTTCCCCTCATGGTTTAATATACACGGGACATGATGCCAGGTGAACAGTATAAGTGAGGAGAGTGTGTTCCCCTGATGGTTTAATATACATGGGACATGTTACCAGGTGAACAGTGTAAGTGAGGAGAGTGTGTTCCCCTGATGGTTTAAAATACACGGGACATGTCACCAGATGAACAGTATAAGAGAGGAGAGTGTGTTCCCCTGATTGTTTAATACACACGGGACATGTCACCAGGTGAAAAGTTTAAGTGAGGAGAGTGTGTTCCCCTGATGGTTTAAAATACACGGGACATGTCACCAGGTGAACAGTATAAGTGAGGAGAGTGTGTTCCCCTGATGGTTTAATATACACGGGACATGTCACCAGGTGAAAAGTTTAAGTGAGGAGAGTGTGATCCCCTGATGGTTTAAAATACACGGGACATGTCACCAGATGAACAGTATAAGAGAGGAGAGTGTGTTCCCCTGATGGTTTAATACACACTGCACAAGTCACCAAATGAACTGTATGAGTGAGGAGATTGTGTTCCCCTGATGATTTAATATACACGGTACATGTTACCAGGTGAACAGTATAAGTGAGGAGAGTGTGTTCCCCTGATGGTTTAATATACACGCGACATGTTACCAGGTGAACAGTATAAGTGAGGAGAATATGTTCCCCTGATTGTTTAATACGCACGGGACCTGTCACCAAGTGAACAGTATAAGTGAGGAGAGTGTGTTCCCCTGATGGTTTAATATACATGGGACATGTTACAAGGTGAACAGTGTAAGTGAGGAGAGTGTGTTCCCCTGATGGTTTAATATACACGGGACATGTCACCAGGTGAAAAGTTTAAGTGAGGAGAGTGTGATGCCCTGGTGGTTTAATATACCCGGGACATGTCACCAGGTGAACAGAAGAAGTGAGGAGAGTGTGTTCCCCCGATTGTTTAATACACACGGGACATGTCACCAAATGAACTGTATAAGTGAGGAGACTGTATTCCCCTGATGGTTTAATACACACGGGACATGTTACCAGATGAACACTCTCAGTGAGGAGAGTGTGTTCCCCTGATGGTTTAATATACACAGGACATGTTACCAGGTGAACAGTATAAGTGAGGAGAGTGTGTTCCACTGATGGTTTAATACTGACGGGACATGTTACCAGATGAACAGTATAAGTGAGGAGAGTGTGTTCCCCTGATGGTTTAATATACATGGGACATGTTACCAGGTGAACAGTGTAAGTGAGGAGATTGTGTTCCCCTGATGGTTGAATATACACGGGACATGTTACCAGATGAACAGTATAAGTGAGGAGAGTGTGTTCCCCTGATGGTTTAAGATACACGGGAAATGTTACCAGATGAACAGTATAAGTGTGGAGAGTGTGTTCCCCTGATCGTTGAATATACACGGGACATGTTACTAGGTGAACAGTATAAGTGAGGAGAGTGTGTTCCCCTGATTGTTTAATATACATTGGAAATGTTACCAGGTGAACAGTATATGTGAGGAGAGTGTGTTCCCCTGATGGTTTAATACACACGGGACATTTCACCAGGTGAACTGTATAAGTGAGGAGAGTGTGTTCCCCTGATGGTTTAATACACACGGGACATGTCACCAGGTGAACAGTATAAGTGAGGAGAGTGTGTTCCCCTGATTGTTTAATATACACGGGAAATGTTACCAGATGAACAGTATAAGTGAGGAGAGTGTGTTTCCCTGATGGTTTAATACACACGGGACATGATTCCGGTCGAACAGTTTAAGTGAGGAGAGTGTGTTCCTCTGATTGCTTAATATACATGGGAAATGTTACCAGATGAACAGTATATGTGAGGAGAGTGTGTTCCCCTGATGGTTTAATACACACGGGACATTTCACCAGGTGAACTGTATAAGTGAGGAGAGTGTGTTCCCCTGATGGTTTCATATACACGGGACATGTGACCAGGTGAACAGTATAATTGAGGAGAGTGTGTTCCCCTGATGGTTTAATGCACATGGGACATGTTACCAGGTGAACAGTATAAGTGAGGAGAGTGTGATCCCCTGATTGTTTAATAAACACGGGACATGTTACCAGGTGAACAGTATAAGTGAGGAGAGTGTGTTCCCCTGATGGTATTATATACACGGACATGTCACCAGGTGAACAGTATAAGTGAGGAGAGTGTTTTCCCCTGATGGTTTAATACACATGGGACATGTTACCAGGTGAACAGTATAAGTGAGGAGAGTGTGTTCCTCTGATTGTTTAATAAACATGGGACATGTTACCAGGTGAACAGTATAAGTGAGGAGAGTGTGTTCCCCTGATGGTTTAATATACACGGGACATGTTTCCAGGCGAACAGTATAAGTGAGGAGAGTGTGTTCCCCTGAGTGTTTAATATACACGGGACATGTTACCAGGTGAACAGTATAAGTGAGGAGAGTGTGTTCCCTTGATAGTTTAATATACACGGGACATGTTACCAGATGAACAGTATAAGTGAGGAGAGTGTGTTCCCCTGATGGTTTTTTACGCAAGGGACGTGTTACCAGGTGAACAGTATAAGTGAGGAGACTGTGTTCCCCTGATGGTTTAATATACACGGGACATGTTACCAGTTGAACAGTATAAGTGAGGAGAGTGTGTTCCCCTGATGGTTTAATACACACGGGACATGTTACCAGGTGAACAGTATAAGTGAGGAGAGTGTGTTCCCCTGATGGTTTAATACTGACGGGACATGTTACCAGATGAACAGTATAAGTGAGGAGAGTGTGTTCCCCTGATGGTTTAATACACACGGGACATGTTACCAGATGAACAGTATAAGTGAGGAGAGTGTGTTCCCCAGATTGTTTAATATACATGGGACATGTTACCAGGTGAACAGTGTAAGTGAGGAGAGTGTGTTCCCCTGATGGTTTAATACACACGGGACATGTCACCAGGTGAAAAGTTTAAGTGAGGAGAGTGTGTTCCCCTGATGGTTTAAAATACACGGGACATGTCACCAGATGAACAGTATAAGAGAGGAGAGTGTGTTCCCCTGATTGTTTAATACACACGGGACAAGTCACCAAATGAACTGTATGAGTGAGGAGAGTGTGTTCCCCTGATGATTTAATACACACGGGACATGTTACCAGATGAACACTCTCAGTGAGGAGAGTGTGTTCCCCTGATGATTTAATATACACATGACATGTTACCAGGTGAACAGGAGAAGTGAGGAGAGTGTGTTCCCCTGATGGTTTAATATACCCGGTACATGTTACCAGGTGAAAAGTATAAGTGAGGAGAGTGTGTTCCCCTGATGTTTTAATATACACGGGACATGATGCCAGGTGAACAGTATAAGTGAGGAGAGTGTGTTCCCCTGATGGTTTAATATACACGGGACATGTCACCAGGTGAAAAGTTTAAGTGAGGAGAGAGTGTTCCCCTCATGGTTTAATATACACGGGACATGATGCCAGGTGAACAGTATAAGTGAGGAGAGTGTGTTCCCCTGATGGTTTAATATACATGGGACATGTTACCAGGTGAACAGTGTAAGTGAGGAGAGTGTGTTCCCCTGATGGTTTAAAATACACGGGACATGTCACCAGATGAACAGTATAAGAGAGGAGAGTGTGTTCCCCTGATTGTTTAATACACACGGGACATGTCACCAGGTGAAAAGTTTAAGTGAGGAGAGTGTGTTCCCCTGATGGTTTAAAATACACGGGACATGTCACCAGGTGAACAGTATAAGTGAGGAGAGTGTGTTCCCCTGATGGTTTAATATACACGGGACATGTCACCAGGTGAAAAGTTTAAGTGAGGAGAGTGTGATCCCCTGATGGTTTAAAATACACGGGACATGTCACCAGATGAACAGTATAAGAGAGGAGAGTGTGTTCCCCTGATGGTTTAATACACACTGCACAAGTCACCAAATGAACTGTATGAGTGAGGAGATTGTGTTCCCCTGATGATTTAATATACACGGTACATGTTACCAGGTGAACAGTATAAGTGAGGAGAGTGTGTTCCCCTGATGGTTTAATATACACGCGACATGTTACCAGGTGAACAGTATAAGTGAGGAGAATATGTTCCCCTGATTGTTTAATACGCACGGGACCTGTCACCAAGTGAACAGTATAAGTGAGGAGAGTGTGTTCCCCTGATGGTTTAATATACATGGGACATGTTACAAGGTGAACAGTGTAAGTGAGGAGAGTGTGTTCCCCTGATGGTTTAATATACACGGGACATGTCACCAGGTGAAAAGTTTAAGTGAGGAGAGTGTGATGCCCTGGTGGTTTAATATACCCGGGACATGTCACCAGGTGAACAGAAGAAGTGAGGAGAGTGTGTTCCCCCGATTGTTTAATACACACGGGACATGTCACCAAATGAACTGTATAAGTGAGGAGACTGTATTCCCCTGATGGTTTAATACACACGGGACATGTTACCAGATGAACACTCTCAGTGAGGAGAGTGTGTTCCCCTGATGGTTTAATATACACAGGACATGTTACCAGGTGAACAGTATAAGTGAGGAGAGTGTGTTCCACTGATGGTTTAATACTGACGGGACATGTTACCAGATGAACAGTATAAGTGAGGAGAGTGTGTTCCCCTGATGGTTTAATATACATGGGACATGTTACCAGGTGAACAGTGTAAGTGAGGAGATTGTGTTCCCCTGATGGTTGAATATACACGGGACATGTTACCAGATGAACAGTATAAGTGAGGAGAGTGTGTTCCCCTGATGGTTTAAGATACACGGGAAATGTTACCAGATGAACAGTATAAGTGTGGAGAGTGTGTTCCCCTGATCGTTGAATATACACGGGACATGTTACTAGGTGAACAGTATAAGTGAGGAGAGTGTGTTCCCCTGATTGTTTAATATACATTGGAAATGTTACCAGGTGAACAGTATATGTGAGGAGAGTGTGTTCCCCTGATGGTTTAATACACACGGGACATTTCACCAGGTGAACTGTATAAGTGAGGAGAGTGTGTTCCCCTGATGGTTTAATACACACGGGACATGTCACCAGGTGAACAGTATAAGTGAGGAGAGTGTGTTCCCCTGATTGTTTAATATACACGGGAAATGTTACCAGATGAACAGTATAAGTGAGGAGAGTGTGTTTCCCTGATGGTTTAATACACACGGGACATGATTCCGGTCGAACAGTTTAAGTGAGGAGAGTGTGTTCCTCTGATTGCTTAATATACATGGGAAATGTTACCAGATGAACAGTATATGTGAGGAGAGTGTGTTCCCCTGATGGTTTAATACACACGGGACATTTCACCAGGTGAACTGTATAAGTGAGGAGAGTGTGTTCCCCTGATGGTTTCATATACACGGGACATGTGACCAGGTGAACAGTATAATTGAGGAGAGTGTGTTCCCCTGATGGTTTAATGCACATGGGACATGTTACCAGGTGAACAGTATAAGTGAGGAGAGTGTGATCCCCTGATTGTTTAATAAACACGGGACATGTTACCAGGTGAACAGTATAAGTGAGGAGAGTGTGTTCCCCTGATGGTATTATATACACGGACATGTCACCAGGTGAACAGTATAAGTGAGGAGAGTGTTTTCCCCTGATGGTTTAATACACATGGGACATGTTACCAGGTGAACAGTATAAGTGAGGAGAGTGTGTTCCTCTGATTGTTTAATAAACATGGGACATGTTACCAGGTGAACAGTATAAGTGAGGAGAGTGTGTTCCCCTGATGGTTTAATATACACGGGACATGTTTCCAGGCGAACAGTATAAGTGAGGAGAGTGTGTTCCCCTGAGTGTTTAATATACACGGGACATGTTACCAGGTGAACAGTATAAGTGAGGAGAGTGTGTTCCCTTGATAGTTTAATATACACGGGACATGTTACCAGATGAACAGTATAAGTGAGGAGAGTGTGTTCCCCTGATGGTTTTTTACGCAAGGGACGTGTTACCAGGTGAACAGTATAAGTGAGGAGACTGTGTTCCCCTGATGGTTTAATATACACGGGACATGTTACCAGTTGAACAGTATAAGTGAGGAGAGTGTGTTCCCCTGATGGTTTAATACACACGGGACATGTTACCAGGTGAACAGTATAAGTGAGGAGAGTGTGTTCCCCTGATGGTTTAATACTGACGGGACATGTTACCAGATGAACAGTATAAGTGAGGAGAGTGTGTTCCCCTGATGGTTTAATACACACGGGACATGTTACCAGATGAACAGTATAAGTGAGGAGAGTGTGTTCCCCTGATGGTTTAATATACACGGGACATGTTACCAGTTGAACAGTATAAGTGAGGAGAGTGTGTTCCCCTGATGGTTTAATACTGACGGAACATGTTACCAGATGAACAGTATAAGTGAGGAGAGTGTGTTCCCCTGATTGTTTAATACACACGGGACATGTTAGCAGTTGAAAAGTTTAAGTGAGGAGACTTTGTTCCCCTGATGGTTTAATATACATGGGACATGTTACCAGGTGAAAAGTGTAAGTGAGGAGAGTGTGTTCCCCTGATGGTTTAATACACACGGGAAATGTTACCAGATGAGCAGTATAAGTGAGGAGAGTGTGTTCCACTGATGGTTTAATATACACGGGACATGTTACCAGATGAACAGTATAAGTGAGGAGAGTGTGTTCCCCTGATTGTTTAATATACACGGGATATGTAACCAGGTGAACAGTATAAGTGAGGAGAGTGTGTTCCCCTGATGGTTTAATACTGACGGGATATGTTACAAGATGAACAGTATAAGTGAGGAGAGTGTGTTCCCCTGATGGTTTAATACGCACGGGACATGTCACCAAGTGAACTGTATAAGTGAGGAGAGTGTGTTCCCCTGATTGTTTAATACACACGGGACATGTTACCAGATGAACAGTATAAGTGAGGAGAGTGTGTTCCCCTGATTGTTTAATAAACACGGGACATGTTACCAGGTGAACAGTATAAGTGAGCAGAGTGTGTTCCCCTGATGGTTTTATATACACGGACATGTCACCAGGTGAACAGTATAAGTGAGGAGAGTGTGTTCCCCTGATGGTTTAATACACACGGGAAATGTTATGAGATGAACACTATAAGTGAGGAGAGTGTGTTCCCCTGATGGTTTAATATACACGGGACATGTTTCCAGGCGAACAGTATAAGTGAGGAGAGTGTGTTCCCCTGAGTGTTTAATAAACACGGGACATGTTACCAGGTGAACAGTATAAGTGAGGAGAGTGTGTTCCCCTGATGGTTTTATATACACGGACATGTCACCAGGTGAACAGTATAAGTGAGGAGAGTGTGTTCCCCTGATGGTTTAATACACACGGGAAATGTTACGAGATGAACACTATAAGTGAGGAGAGTGTGTTCCCCTGATGGTTTAATATACACGGGACATGTTTCCAGGCGAACAGTGTAAGTGCGGAGAGTGTGTTCCCTTGATAGTTTAATATACACGGGAAATGTTACCAGATGAACAGTATAAGTGAGGAGAGTGTGCTCCCCTGATGGTTTTTTACGCAAGGGACGTGTTACCAGTTGAACAGTATAAGTGAGGAGAGTGTGTTCCCGTGATGGTTTAATATAAACGGGACATGTTACCAGATGAACAGTATAAGTGAGGAGAGTGTGTTCCCCTGATGGTTTAATACACAAGGGACATGTTACCAGATGAACAGTTTTAGTGAGGAGAGTTTGTTCCCCTGATGGTTTAATACACACGGGACATGTTACCAGATGATCAGTATAAGTGAGGAAAGTGTGTTCCCCTGATGGTTGAATATACACGGGACATGTCACCAGGTGTGCAGTATAAGTGAGGAGAGTGTGTTCCCCTGATGGTTTAATACGTACGGGACATGTTACCAGGTGAACAGTATAAGTGAGGACAATGTTTTCCCCTGTTAGTTTCATGCACACGTGACATGTTACCAGGTGAACAGTATAAGTGAGGAGAGTGTGTTCCCCTGATTGTTTAATACACACGGGACATGTCACCAGGTGAACAGTATAAGTGAGGAGAGCGTGTTCCCCTGATGGTTTAATACTGACGTGATATGTTACCAGATGAACAGTATAAGTGAGGAGAGTGTGTTCCCCTGATGGTTTAATACGCACGGGACATGTCACCAAGTGAACTGTATAAGTGAGGAGAGTTTGTTCCCCTGATTGTTTAATACACACGGGACAAGTCACCAAATGAACTGTATGAGTGAGGAGATTGTGTTCCCCTGATGATTTAATATACACGGTACATGTTACCAGGTGAACAGTATAAGTGAGGAGAATGTGTTCCCCTGATGGTTTAATATACACGGGACATGTTACCTGGTGAACCGTATAAGTGAGGAGAGTGTGTTCCCCAGATGGTTTAATATACATGGGACATGTTACCAGGTGAACAGTGTAAGTGAGGAGAGTGTGTTCCCCTGATGGTTTAATATACACGGGACATGTCACCAGGTGAAAAGTTTAAGTGAGGAGAGTGTGATGCCCTGGTGGTTTAATATACCCGGGACATGTCACCAGGTGAACAGTATAAGTGAGGAGAGTGTGTTCCCCCGATTGTTTAATACACACGGGACATGTCACCAAATGAACTGTATAAGTGAGGAGACTGTATTCCCCTGATGGTTTAATACACACGGGACATGTTACCAGATGAACACTCTCAGTGAGGAGAGTGTGTTCCCCTGATGGTTTAATATACACAGGACATGTTACCAGGTGAACAGTATAAGTGAGGAGAGTGTGTTCCCCTGATGGTTTAATACTGACGGGACATGTTACCAGATGAACAGTATAAGTGAGGAGAGTGTGTTCCCCTGATGGTTTAATATACATGGGACATGTTACCAGGTGAACAGTGTAAGTGAGGAGAGTGTGTTCCCCTGATTGTTTAATACACACGGGACATTTTACCAGATGAACAGTATAAGTGAGGAGAGTGTGTTCCCCTGATGGTTTAATATACACGGGACATGTTACCAGATGAACAGTATAAGTGAGGAGAGTGTGTTCCCCCGATGGTTTAATAAACACGAGACATGTTACCAGATGAACAGTATAAGTGAGGAGAGTGTGTTCCCCTAATGGTTGAATATACACGGGACATGTTACCAGATGAACAGTATAAGTGAGGAGAGTGTGTTCCCCTGATGGTTTAAGATACACGGGAAATGTTACCAGATGAACAGTATAAGTGAGGAGAGTGTGTTCCCCTGATCGTTGAATATACACGGGACATGTTACTAGGTGAACAGTATAAGTGAGGAGAGTGTGTTCCCCTGATTGTTTAATATACATTGGAAATGTTACCAGGTGAACAGTATATGTGAGGAGAGTGTGTTCCCCTGATGGTTTAATACACACGGGACATTTCACCAGGTGAACTGTATAAGTGAGGAGAGTGTGTTCCCCTGATGGTTTAATACACACGGGACATGTCACCAGGTGAACAGTATAAGTGAGGAGAGTGTGTTCCCCTGATTGTTTAATATACACGGGAAATGTTACCAGATGAACAGTATAAGTGAGGAGAGTGTGTTTCCCTGATGGTTTAATACACACGGGACATGATTCCGGTCGAACAGTTTAAGTGAGGAGAGTGTGTTCCTCTGATTGCTTAATATACATGGGAAATGTTACCAGATGAACAGTATATGTGAGGAGAGTGTGTTCCCCTGATGGTTTAATACACACGGGACATTTCACCAGGTGAACTGTATAAGTGAGGAGAGTGTGTTCCCCTGATGGTTTCATATACACGGGACATGTGACCAGGTGAACAGTATAATTGAGGAGAGTGTGTTCCCCTGATGGTTTAATGCACATGGGACATGTTACCAGGTGAACAGTATAAGTGAGGAGAGTGTGATCCCCTGATTGTTTAATAAACACGGGACATGTTACCAGGTGAACAGTATAAGTGAGGAGAGTGTGTTCCCCTGATTGTTTTATATACACGGACATGTCACCAGGTGAACAGTATAAGTGAGGAGAGTGTTTTCCCCTGATGGTTTAATACACATGGGACATGTTACCAGGTGAACAGTATAAGTGAGGAGAGTGTGTTCCCCTGATTGTTTAATAAACATGGGACATGTTACCAGGTGAACAGTATAAGTGAGGAGAGTGTGTTCCCCTGATGGTTTAATATACACGGGACATGTTTCCAGGCGAACAGTATAAGTGAGGAGAGTGTGTTCCCCTGAGTGTTTAATATACACGGGACATGTTACCAGGTGAACAGTATAAGTGAGGAGAGTGTGTTCCCTTGATAGTTTAATATACACGGGACATGTTACCAGATGAACAGTATAAGTGAGGAGAGTGTGTTCCCCTGATGGTTTTTTACGCAAGGGACGTGTTACCAGATGAACAGTATAAGTGAGGAGAGTGTGTTCCCCTGATGGTTTAATATACACGGGACATGTTAGCAGGTGAACAGTATAAGTGAGGAGACTGTGTTCCCCTGATGGTTTAATACACACGGGACATGTTACCAGCTGAACAGTATAAGTGAGGAGAGTGTGTTCCCCTGATGGTTTAATACTGACGGGACATGTTACCAGATGAACAGTATAAGTGAGGAGATTGTGTTCCCCTGATGGTTTAATACACACGGGACATGTTACCAGATGAACAGTATAAGTGAGGAGAGTGTGTTCCCCTGATGGTTTAATATACACGGGACATGTTACCAGTTGAACAGTATAAGTGAGGAGAGTGTGTTCCCCTGATGGTTTAATCTTGACGGAACATGTTACCAGATGAACAGTATAAGTGAGGAGAGTGTGTTCCCCTGATTGTTTAATACACACGGGACATGTTAGCAGTTGAAAAGTTTAAGTGAGGAGACTTTGTTCCCCTGATGGTTTAATATACATGGGACATGTTACCAGGTGAAAAGTGTAAGTGAGGAGAGTGTGTTCCCCTGATGGTTTAATACACACGGGAAATGTTACGAGATGAACACTATAAGTGAGGAGAGTGTGTTCCCCTGATGGTTTAATATACACGGGACATGTTACCAGGTGAACAGTATAAGTGAGGAGAGTGTGTTCCCCTGATTGTTTAATAAACACGGGACATGTTACCAGGTGAACAGTATAAGTGAGGAGAGTGTGTTCCCCTGATGGTTTTATATACACGGACATGTCACCAGGTGAACAGTATAAGTGAGGAGAGTGTGTTCCCCTGATGGTTTAATACACACGGGAAATGTTACGAGATGAACACTATAAGTGAGGAGAGTGTGTTCCCCTGATGGTTTAATATACACGGGACATGTTTCCAGGCGAACAGTATAAGTGAGGAGAGTGTGTTCCCCTGAGTGTTTAATAAACACGGGACATGTTACCAGGTGAACAGTATAAGTGAGGAGAGTGTGTTCCCCTGATGGTTTTATAGACACGGACATGTCACCAGGTGAACAGTATAAGTGAGGAGAGTGTGTTCCCCTGATGGTTTAATACACACGGGAAATGTTACGAGATGAACACTATAAGTGAGGAGAGTGTGTTCCCCTGATGGTTTAATATACACGGGACATGTTTCCAGGCGAACAGTGTAAGTGAGGAGAGTGTGTTCCCTTGATAGTTTAATATACAAGGGAAATGTTACCAGATGAACAGTATAAGTGAGGAGAGTGTGCTCCCCTGATGGTTTTTTACGCAAGGGACGTTTTACCAGTTGAACAGTATAAGTGAGGAGAGTGTGTTCCCCTGATGGTTTAATATAAACGGGACATGTTACCAGATGAACAGTATAAGTGAGGAGAGTGTGTTCCCCTGATGGTTTAATACACACGGGACATGTTACCAGATGAACAGTTTTAGTGAGGAGAGTTTGTTCCCCTGATGGTTTAATACACACGGGACATGTTACCAGATGATCAGTATAAGTGAGGAGAGTGTGTTCCCCTGATGGTTGAATATACACGGGACATGTCACCAGGTGTGCAGTATAAGTGAGGAGAGTGTGTTCCCCTGATGGTTTAATACGTACGGGACATGTTACCAGGTGAACAGTATAAGTGAGGACAATGTTTTCCCCTGTTAGTTTCATGCACACGTGACATGTCACCAGGTGAACTGTAATAGTGAGGAGAGTATGTTCCCCTGATTGTTTGATACGCACGGGGCATGTTACCAGGTGAAGAGTTAAATTTAGGAGAATGTGTTCCCCTGATTGTTTAATACACACGGGACATGTCACCAGGTGAACAGTATAAGTGAGGAGAGCGTGTTCCCCTGATGGTTTAATACTGACGTGATATGTTACCAGATGAACAGTATAAGTGAGGAGAGTGTGTTCCCCTGATGGTTTAATACGCACGGGACATGTCACCAAGTGAACTGTATAAGTGAGGAGAGTGTGTTCCCCTGATTGTTTAATACACACGGGACAAGTCACCAAATGAACTGTATGAGTGAGGAGATTGTGTTCCCCTGATGATTTAATATACACGGTACATGTTACCAGGTGAACAGTATAAGTGAGGAGAATGTGTTCCCCTGATGGTTTAATATACACGGGACATGTTACCTGGTGAACAGTATAAGTGAGGAGAGTGTGTTCCCCTGATGGTTTAATATACATGGGACATGTTACCAGGTGAACAGTGTAAGTGAGGAGAGTGTGTTCCCCTGATGGTTTAATATACACGGGACATGTCACCAGGTGAAAGGTTTAAGTGAGGAGAGTGTGATGCCCTGGTGGTTTAATATACCCGGGACATGTCACCAGGTGAACAGTATAAGTGAGGAGAGTGTGTTCCCCCGATTGTTTAATACACACGGGACATGTCACCAAATGAACTGTATAAGTGAGGAGACTGTATTCCCCTGATGGTTTAATACACACGGGACATGTTACCAGATGAACACTCTCAGTGAGGAGGGTGTGTTCCCCTGATGGTTTAATATACACAGGACATGTTACCAGGTGAACAGTATAAGTGAGGAGAGTGTGTTCCCCTGATGGTTTAATACTGACGGGACATGTTACCAGATGAACAGTATAAGTGAGGAGAGTGTGTTCCCCCGATGGTTTAATAAACACGAGACATGTCACCAGGTGAAAAGTTTAAGTGAGGAGAGTGTGATGCCCTGGTGGTTTAATATACCCGGGACATGTCACCAGGTGAACAGTATAAGTGAGGGGAGTGTGTTCCCCCGATTGTTTAATACACACGGGACATGTCACCAAATGAACAGTATAAGTGAGGAGAGTGTGTTCCCCTGATGGTTTAATATACATGGGACATGTTACCAGGTGAACAGTGTAAGTGAGGAGAGTGTGTTCCCCTGATTGTTTAATACACACGGGACATTTTACCAGATGAACAGTATAAGTGAGGAGAGTGTGTTCCCCTGATGGTTTAATATACACGGGACATGTTACCAGATGAACAGTATAAGTGAGGAGAGTGTGTTCCCCCGATGGTTTAATAAACACGAGACATGTTACCAGATGAACAGTATAAGTGAGGAGAGTGTGTTCCCCTAATGGTTGAATATACACGGGACATGTTACCAGATGAACAGTATAAGTGAGGAGAGTGTGTTCCCCTGATGGTTTAAGATACACGGGAAATGTTACCAGATGAACAGTATAAGTGAGGAGAGTGTGTTCCCCTGATCGTTGAATATACACGGGACATGTTACTAGGTGAACAGTATAAGAGAGGAGAGTGTGTTCCCCTGATTGTTTAATATACATTGGAAATGTTACCAGGTGAACAGTATATGTGAGGAGAGTGTGTTCCCCTGATGGTTTAATACACACGGGACATTTCACCAGGTGAACTGTATAAGTGAGGAGAGTGTGTTCCCCTGATGGTTTAATACACACGGGACATGTCACCAGGTGAACAGTATAAGTGAGGAGAGTGTGTTCCCCTGATTGTTTAATATACACGGGAAATGTTACCAGATGAACAGTATAAGTGAGGAGAGTGTGTTTCCCTGATGGTTTAATACACACGGGACATGATTCCGGTCGAACAGTTTAAGTGAGGAGAGTGTGTTCCTCTGATTGCTTAATATACATGGGAAATGTTACCAGATGAACAGTATATGTGAGGAGAGTGTGTTCCCCTGATGGTTTAATACACACGGGACATTTCACCAGGTGAACTCTATAAGTGAGGAGAGTGTGTTCCCCTGATGGTTTCATATACACGGGACATGTGACCAGGTGAACAGTATAATTGAGGAGAGTGTGTTCCCCTGATGGTTTAATGCACATGGGACATGTTACCAGGTGAACAGTATAAGTGAGGAGAGTGTGATCCCCTGATTGTTTAATAAACACGGGACATGTTACCAGGTGAACAGTATAAGTGAGGAGAGTGTGTTCCCCTGATGGTTTTATATACACGGACATGTCACCAGGTGAACAGTATAAGTGAGGAGAGTGTTTTCCCCTGATGGTTTAATACACATGGGACATGTTACCAGGTGAACAGTATAAGTGAGGAGAGTGTGTTCCCCTGATTGTTTAATAAACATGGGACATGTTACCAGGTGAACAGTATAAGTGAGGAGAGTGTGTTCCCCTGATGGTTTAATATACACGGGACATGTTTCCAGGCGAACAGTATAAGTGAGGAGAGTGTGTTCCCCTGAGTGTTTAATATACACGGGACATGTTACCAGGTGAACAGTATAAGTGAGGAGAGTGTGTTCCCTTGATAGTTTAATATACACGGGACATGTTACCAGATGAACAGTATAAGTGAGGAGAGTGTGTTCCCCTGATGGTTTTTTACGCAAGGGACGTGTTACCAGATGAACAGTATAAGTGAGGAGAGTGTGTTCCCCTGATGGTTTAATATACACGGGACATGTTAGCAGGTGAACAGTATAAGTGAGGAGACTGTGTTCCCCTGATGGTTTAATACACACGGGACATGTTACCAGCTGAACAGTATAAGTGAGGAGAGTGTGTTCCCCTGATGGTTTAATACTGACGGGACATGTTACCAGATGAACAGTATAAGTGAGGAGATTGTGTTCCCCTGATGGTTTAATACACACGGGACATGTTACCAGATGAACAGTATAAGTGAGGAGAGTGTGTTCCCCTGATGGTTTAATATACACGGGACATGTTACCAGTTGAACAGTATAAGTGAGGAGAGTGTGTTCCCCTGATGGTTTAATCTTGACGGAACATGTTACCAGATGAACAGTATAAGTGAGGAGAGTGTGTTCCCCTGATTGTTTAATACACACGGGACATGTTAGCAGTTGAAAAGTTTAAGTGAGGAGACTTTGTTCCCCTGATGGTTTAATATACATGGGACATGTTACCAGGTGAAAAGTGTAAGTGAGGAGAGTGTGTTCCCCTGATGGTTTAATACACACGGGAAATGTTACGAGATGAACACTATAAGTGAGGAGAGTGTGTTCCCCTGATGGTTTAATATACACGGGACATGTTACCAGGTGAACAGTATAAGTGAGGAGAGTGTGTTCCCCTGATTGTTTAATAAACACGGGACATGTTACCAGGTGAACAGTATAAGTGAGGAGAGTGTGTTCCCCTGATGGTTTTATATACACGGACATGTCACCAGGTGAACAGTATAAGTGAGGAGAGTGTGTTCCCCTGATGGTTTAATACACACGGGAAATGTTACGAGATGAACACTATAAGTGAGTAGAGTGTGTTCCCCTGATGGTTTAATATACACGGGACATGTTTCCAGGCCAACAGTATAAGTGAGGAGAGTGTGTTCCCCTGAGTGTTTAATAAACACGGGACATGTTACCAGGTGAACAGTATAAGTGAGGAGAGTGTGTTCCCCTGATGGTTTTATAGACACGGACATGTCACCAGGTGAACAGTATAAGTGAGGAGAGTGTGTTCCCCTGATGGTTTAATACACACGGGAAATGTTACGAGATGAACACTATAAGTGAGGAGAGTGTGTTCCCCTGATGGTTTAATATACACGGGACATTTTTCCAGGCGAACAGTGTAAGTGAGGAGAGTGTGTTCCCTTGATAGTTTAATATACACGGGAAATGTTACCAGATGAACAGTATAAGTGAGGAGAGTGTGCTCCCCTGATGGTTTTTTACGCAAGGGACGTTTTAGCAGTTGAACAGTATAAGTGAGGAGAGTGTGTTCCCCTGATGGTTTAATATAAACGGGACATGTTACCAGATGAACAGTATAAGTGAGGAGAGTGTGTTCCCCTGATGGTTTAATACACACGGGACATGTTACCAGATGAACAGTTTTAGTGAGGAGAGTTTGTTCCCCTGATGGTTTAATACACACGGGACATGTTACCAGATGATCAGTATAAGTGAGGAGAGTGTGTTCCCCTGATGGTTGAATATACACGGGACATGTCACCAGGTGTGCAGTATAAGTGAGGAGAGTGTGTTCCCCTGATGGTTTAATACGTACGGGACATGTTACCAGGTGAACAGTATAAGTGAGGACAATGTTTTCCCCTGTTAGTTTCATGCACACGTGACATGTCACCAGGTGAACTGTAATAGTGAGGAGAGTATGTTCCCCTGATTGTTTGATACGCACGGGGCATGTTACCAGGTGAAGAGTATAATTGAGGAGAATGTGTTCCCCTGATTGTTTAATACACACGGGACATGTCACCAGGTGAACAGTATAAGTGAGGAGAGCGTGTTCCCCTGATGGTTTAATACTGACGTGATATGTTACCAGATGAACAGTATAAGTGAGGAGAGTGTGTTCCCCTGATGGTTTAATACGCACGGTACATGTCACCAAGTGAACTGTATAAGTGAGGAGAGTGTGTTCCCCTGATTGTTTAATACACACGGGACAAGTCACCAAATGAACTGTATGAGTGAGGAGATTGTGTTCCCCTGATGATTTAATATACACGGTACATGTTACCAGGTGAACAGTATAAGTGAGGAGAATGTGTTCCCCTGATGGTTTAATATACACGGGACATGTTACCTGGTGAACAGTATAAGTGAGGAGAGTGTGTTCCCCTGATGGTTTAATATACATGGGACATGTTACCAGGTGAACAGTGTAAGTGAGGAGAGTGTGTTCCCCTGATGGTTTAATATACACGGGACATGTCACCAGGTGAAAAGTTTAAGTGAGGAGAGTGTGATGCCCTGGTGGTTTAATATACCCGGGACATGTCACCAGGTGAACAGTATAAGTGAGGAGAGTGTGTTCCCCCGATTGTTTAATACACACGGGACATGTCACCAAATGAACTGTATAAGTGAGGAGACTGTATTCCCCTGATGGTTTAATACACACGGGACATGTTACCAGATGAACACTCTCAGTGAGGAGAGTGTGTTCCCCTGATGGTTTAATATACACAGGACATGTTACCAGGTGAACAGTATAAGTGAGGAGAGTGTGTTCCCCTGATGGTTTAATACTGACGGGACATGTTACCAGATGAACAGTATAAGTGAGGAGAGTGTGTTCCCCCGATGGTTTAATAAACACGAGACATGTCACCAGGTGAAAAGTTTAAGTGAGGAGAGTGTGATGCCCTGGTGGTTTAATATACCCGGGACATGTCACCAGGTGAACAGTATAAGTGAGCGGAGTGTGTTCCCCCGATTGTTTAATACACACGGGACATGTCACCAAATGAACAGTATAAGTGAGGAGAGTGTGTTCCCCTGATGGTTTAATATACATGGGACATGTTACCAGGTGAACAGTATAAGTGAGGAGAGTGTGTTCCCCCGATGGTTTAATAAACACGAGACATGTTACCAGATGAACAGTATAAGTGAGGAGAGTGTGTTCCCCTAATGGTTGAATATACACGGGACATGTTACCAGATGAACAGTATAAGTGAGGAGAGTGTGTTCCCCTGATGGTTTAAGATACACGGGAAATGTTACCAGATGAACAGTATAAGTGAGGAGAGTGTGTTCCCCTGATCGTTGAATATACACGGGACATGTTACCAGGTGAACAGTATAAGTGAGGAGAGTGTGTTCCCCTGATTGTTTAATATACACGGGACATGTCACCAGGTGTGCAGTATAAGTGAGGAGAGTGTGTTCCCCTGATGGTTTAATACGTACGGGACATGTTACCAGGTGAACAGTATAAGTGAGGACAATGTTTTCCCCTGTTAGTTTCATGCACACGTGACATGTTACCAGGTGAACAGTATAAGTGAGGAGAGTGTGTTCCCCTGATGGTTTAATATACACAGGACATGTCACCAGGTGAACTGTAATAGTGAGGAGAGTATGTTCCCCTGATTGTTTGATACGCACGGGGCATGTCACCAGGTGAAGAGTATAATTGAGGAGAATGTGTTCCCCTGATTGTTTAATACACACGGGACATGTTACCAGGTGAACAGTATAAGTGAGGAGAGCGTGTTCCCCTGATGGTTTAATACTGACGTGATATGTTACCAGATGAACAGTATAAGTGAGGAGAGTGTGTTCCCCTGATGGTTTGATACGCACGGGACATGTCACCAAGTGAACTGTATAAGTGAGGAGAGTGTGTTCCCCTGATTGTTTAATACACACGGGACATGTTACCAGATGATCAGTATAAGTGAGGAGAGCGTGTTCCCCTGATTGTTTAATACACACGGGACATGTTACCAGGTGAACAGTATAATGGAGGAGAGTGTGTTCCCCTGATGGTTTAATACACACGGGACATGTTACCAGTTGAACAGTATAAGTGAGGAGAGTGTGTTCCCCTGATGGTTTAATACTGACGGGACATGATACCAGATGAACAGTATAAGTGAGGAGAGTGTTTTCCCCTGATGGTTTAATACACACGGGACATGTTACCAGGTGAACAGTAGAAGTGAGGAGAGTGTGTTCCCCTGATTGTTTAATACACACGGGAAATGTTACCAGATGAACAGTATAAATGAGGAGAGTGTGTTCCCCTGATTGTTTAATATACACGGGACATGTTACCAGATGAACAGTATAAGTGAGGAGAGTGTGTTCCCCTGATGGTTTAATATACATGGGATATGTAACCAGGTGAACAGTATAAGTGAGGAGAATGTGTTCCCCTGATGGTTTAATATACACGGGACATGTTACCAGATGAACAGTATAAGTGAGGAGAGTGTGTTCCCCTGATGGTTTAATATTCACGGAACATGTTACCATTTGAACAGTATAAGTGAGGAGAGTGTGTTCCCCTGATGGTTTAATATACACGGGACATGTTACCAGATGAACAGTATAAGTGAGGAGAGTGTGTTCCCCTGATGGTTTAATACACACGGGACATGTTACCAGGTGAACAGTAAAAGTGAGGAGAGTGTGTTCCCCTGATTGTTTATTACACACGGGACATGTTACCAGGTGAACAGTATAAGTGAGGAGAGTGTGTTCCCCTGATGGTTTAATATACACGGGACATGTTACCAGATGAACAGTATAAGTAAGGAGAGTGTGTTCCCCTGAAGGTTTAATACTGACGGGATATGTTACAAGATGAACAGTATAAGTGAGGAGATTGTGTTCCCCTAATGGTTTAATACGCACGGGACATGTCACCAAGTGAACTGTATAAGTGAGGAGAGTGTGTTCCCCTGATTGTTTAATACACACGGGACATGTTACCAGATGAACAGTATAAGTGAGGAGAGGGTGTTCCCCTGATTGTTTAATAAACACGGGACATGTTACCAGGTGAACAGTATAAGTGAGGAGAGTGTGTTCCCTTGATAGTTTAATATACACGGGACATGTTACCAGATGAACAGTATAAGTGAGGAGAGGGTGTTCCCCTGATTGTTTAATAAACACGGGACATGTTACCAGGTGAACAGTATAAGTGAGGAGAGTGTGTTCCCTTGATAGTTTAATATACACGGGACATGTTACCAGATGAACAGTATAAGTGAGGAGAGGGTGTTCCCCTGATTGTTTAATAAACACGGGACATGTTACCAGATGAACAGTATAAGTGAGGAGAGTGTGTTCCCTTGATAGTTTAATATACACGGGACGTGTTACCAGGTGAACAGTATAAGTGAGGAGAGTGTGTTCCCCTGATGGTTTAATACACACGGGACATGTTACCAGTTGAACAGTATAAGTGAGGAGAGTGTGTTCCCCTGATGGTTTAATAAACACGGGACATGTTACCAGGTGAACAGTATAAGTGAGGAGAGTGTGTTCCCCTGATGGTTTAATATACACGGGACATGTTATCAGTTGAACAGTATAAGTGAGGAGAGTGTGTTCCACTGATGGTTTAATACTGACGGGACATGTTACAAGATGAACAGTATAAGTGAGGAGAGTGTGTTCCCCAGATGGTTTAATACACACGGGACATGTTACCAGGTGAACAGTATAAGTGAGGAGAGTGTGTTCCCCTGATTGTTTAATACACACGGGACATGTTAGCAGGTGAAAAGTTTAAGTGAGGAGACTTTGTTCCCCTGATGGTTTAATATACATGGGACATGTTACCAGGTGAAAAGTGTAAGTGAGGAGAGGGTGTTCCCCTGATTGTTTAATATACATGGGACATGTTACCAGATGAACACTATAAGTGAGGAGAGTGTGTTCCCCTGATGGTTTAATACACACGGGACATGTTACCAGATGAACAGTTTTAGTGAGGAGAGTTTGTTCCCCGGATGGTTTAATACACACGGGACATGTTACCAGATGATCAGTATAAGTGAGGAGAGTGTGTTCCCCTGATTGTTTAATATACACGGGACATGTCACCAGGTGTGCAGTATAAGTGAGGAGAGTGTGTTCCCCTGATGGTTTAATACGTACGGGACATGTTACCAGGTGAACAGTATAAGTGAGGACAATGTTTTCCCCTGTTAGTTTCATGCACACGTGACATGTTACCAGGTGAACAGTATAAGTGAGGAGAGTGTGTTCCCCTGATGGTTTAATATACACAGGACATGTCACCAGGTGAACTGTAATAGTGAGGAGAGTATGTTCCCCTGATTGTTTGATACGCACGGGGCATGTCACCAGGTGAAGAGTATAATTGAGGAGAATGTGTTCCCCTGATTGTTTAATACACACGGGACATGTTACCAGGTGAACAGTATAAGTGAGGAGAGCGTGTTCCCCTGATGGTTTAATACTGACGTGATATGTTACCAGATGAACAGTATAAGTGAGGAGAGTGTGTTCCCCTGATGGTTTGATACGCACGGGACATGTCACCAAGTGAACTGTATAAGTGAGGAGAGTGTGTTCCCCTGATTGTTTAATACACACGGGACATGTTACCAGATGATCAGTATAAGTGAGGAGAGCGTGTTCCCCTGATTGTTTAATACACACGGGACATGTTACCAGGTGAACAGTATAATGGAGGAGAGTGTGTTCCCCTGATGGTTTAATACACACGGGACATGTTACCAGTTGAACAGTATAAGTGAGGAGAGTGTGTTCCCCTGATGGTTTAATACTGACGGGACATGATACCAGATGAACAGTATAAGTGAGGAGAGTGTTTTCCCCTGATGGTTTAATACACACGGGACATGTTACCAGGTGAACAGTAGAAGTGAGGAGAGTGTGTTCCCCTGATTGTTTAATACACACGGGAAATGTTACCAGATGAACAGTATAAATGAGGAGAGTGTGTTCCCCTGATTGTTTAATATACACGGGACATGTTACCAGATGAACAGTATAAGTGAGGAGAGTGTGTTCCCCTGATGGTTTAATATACATGGGATATGTAACCAGGTGAACAGTATAAGTGAGGAGAATGTGTTCCCCTGATGGTTTAATATACACGGGACATGTTACCAGATGAACAGTATAAGTGAGGAGAGTGTGTTCCCCTGATGGTTTAATATTCACGGAACATGTTACCATTTGAACAGTATAAGTGAGGAGAGTGTGTTCCCCTGATGGTTTAATATACACGGGACATGTTACCAGATGAACAGTATAAGTGAGGAGAGTGTGTTCCCCTGATGGTTTAATACACACGGGACATGTTACCAGGTGAACAGTAAAAGTGAGGAGAGTGTGTTCCCCTGATTGTTTATTACACACGGGACATGTTACCAGGTGAACAGTATAAGTGAGGAGAGTGTGTTCCCCTGATGGTTTAATATACACGGGACATGTTACCAGATGAACAGTATAAGTAAGGAGAGTGTGTTCCCCTGAAGGTTTAATACTGACGGGATATGTTACAAGATGAACAGTATAAGTGAGGAGATTGTGTTCCCCTAATGGTTTAATACGCACGGGACATGTCACCAAGTGAACTGTATAAGTGAGGAGAGTGTGTTCCCCTGATTGTTTAATACACACGGGACATGTTACCAGATGAACAGTATAAGTGAGGAGAGGGTGTTCCCCTGATTGTTTAATAAACACGGGACATGTTACCAGGTGAACAGTATAAGTGAGGAGAGTGTGTTCCCTTGATAGTTTAATATACACGGGACATGTTACCAGATGAACAGTATAAGTGAGGAGAGGGTGTTCCCCTGATTGTTTAATAAACACGGGACATGTTACCAGGTGAACAGTATAAGTGAGGAGAGTGTGTTCCCTTGATAGTTTAATATACACGGGACATGTTACCAGATGAACAGTATAAGTGAGGAGAGGGTGTTCCCCTGATTGTTTAATAAACACGGGACATGTTACCAGATGAACAGTATAAGTGAGGAGAGTGTGTTCCCTTGATAGTTTAATATACACGGGACGTGTTACCAGGTGAACAGTATAAGTGAGGAGAGTGTGTTCCCCTGATGGTTTAATACACACGGGACATGTTACCAGTTGAACAGTATAAGTGAGGAGAGTGTGTTCCCCTGATGGTTTAATAAACACGGGACATGTTACCAGGTGAACAGTATAAGTGAGGAGAGTGTGTTCCCCTGATGGTTTAATATACACGGGACATGTTATCAGTTGAACAGTATAAGTGAGGAGAGTGTGTTCCACTGATGGTTTAATACTGACGGGACATGTTACAAGATGAACAGTATAAGTGAGGAGAGTGTGTTCCCCAGATGGTTTAATACACACGGGACATGTTACCAGGTGAACAGTATAAGTGAGGAGAGTGTGTTCCCCTGATTGTTTAATACACACGGGACATGTTAGCAGGTGAAAAGTTTAAGTGAGGAGACTTTGTTCCCCTGATGGTTTAATATACATGGGACATGTTACCAGGTGAAAAGTGTAAGTGAGGAGAGGGTGTTCCCCTGATTGTTTAATATACATGGGACATGTTACCAGATGAACACTATAAGTGAGGAGAGTGTGTTCCCCTGATGGTTTAATACACACGGGACATGTTACCAGATGAACAGTTTTAGTGAGGAGAGTTTGTTCCCCGGATGGTTTAATACACACGGGACATGTTACCAGATGATCAGTATAAGTGAGGAGAGTGTGTTCCCCTGATGGTTGAATATACACGGGACATGTCACCAGGTGTGCAGTATAAGTGAGGAGAGTGTGTTCCCCTGATGATTTAATACGCACGGGACATGTTACCAGGTGAACAGTATAAGTGAGGACAATGTTTTACCATGTTAGTTTCATGCACACGTGACATGTTACCAGGTGAACAGTATAAGTGAGGAGAGTGTGTTCCCCTGATGGTTTAATATACACAGGACATGTCACCAGGTGAACTGTAATAGTGAGGAGAGTATGTTCCCCTGATTGTTTAATACGCACGGGGCATGTTACCAGGTGAAGAGTATAAGTGAGGAGAATGTGTTCCCCTGATTGTTTAATACTGACGTGATATGTTACCAGATGAACAGTATAAGTGAGGAGAGTGTGTTCCCCTGATGGTTTAATACGCACGGGACATGTCACCAAGTGAACTGTATAAGTGAGGAGAGTGTGTTCCCCTGATTGTTTAATACACACGGGACATGTTACCAGATGATCAGTATAAGTGAGGAGAGTGTGTTCCCCTGATTGTTTAATACACACGGGACATGTTACCAGGTGAACAGTATAATGGAGGAGAGTGTGTTCCCCTGATGGTTTAATACTGACGGGACATGTTACCAGGTGAACAGTATAAGTGAGGAGAGTGTGTTCATCTGATGGTTTAATATACATGGGACATGTTACCAGGTGAAAAGTGTAAGTGAGGAGAGGGTTTTCCCCTGATTGTTTAATACACACGGGACATGTCACCAGGTGAAGAGTATAAGTGAGGAGGGTGTGTTCCCCTGATGGTTTAATAAACATGGGACATGTTACCAGGTGAACAGTTTAAGAGAGAAAAGAGTGTTGCCCTGATGGTTTAATATACATGGGACATGTCACCAGGTGAACAGTATAAGTGAGGAGAGTGTTTTCCCCTGATTGTTTAATATACACGGGACATGTTACCAGATGAACAGCATAAGTGAGGAGAGTGTGTTCCCCTGATGGTTTAATACACACGGTACATGTTACCAGATGAACAGTATAAGTGAGGAGAGTGTGTTCCCCTGATGGTTTAATACACACGGTACATGTTACCAGATGAACAGTATAAGTGAGGAGAGTGTGTTCCCCTGATGGTTTAATACACACGGTACATGTTACCAGATGAACAGTATAAGTGAGGAGAGTGTGTTCCCCTGATTGTTTAATACACATAGGACATGTTACCAGATGAACAGTATAAGTGAGGAGAGTGTGTTCCCCTGATTGTTTAATACACACGGGACATGTTACCAGGTGAACAGTATAAGTGAGGAGAGTGTGTTCCCCTGATTGTTTAATACTCACGGGACATGTTACCAGGTGAACAGTATAAGTGAGGAGAGTGTCTTCCCCTGATGTTTTAATGTACACGGGACATGTTACCAGGTGAACAGTATAAGTGAGGAGAATGTGTTCCCCTGATTGTTTAATACACACGGGACATGTTACCAGATGAACAGTATAAGTGAGGAGAGTGTGTTCCCCTGATGGCTTAACATGCACGGGACATGTTACCAGGTGAACAGTATAAGTGAGGAGAGTGTGTTCCCTGGATGGTTTAATACTGACGGGACATGTTACCAGATGAACTGGATAAGTGAGGAGAGTGTGTTCCCCTGATTGTTTAATAAACACGGGACATGTTACCAGATGAACAGTATAAGTGAGGAGAGTGTGTTCCCCTGATTGTTTACTACTGACGTGATATGGTACCAGATGAACAGTATAAATGAGGAGCGTGTGTTCCCCTGATGGTTTAATACACACGGGACATGTTACCTAATGAACAGTATAAGTGAGGAAGGTGTGTTCCCCTGATGGTTTAATACACACAGGACATGTTACCAGGTGAACAGTATAAGTGAGGAGAGTGTGTTCCCCTGATTGTTTAATACACCACGGGACATGTTACCAGATGAACAGTATAAGTGAGCAGAGTGTGTTCCCCTGATTGTTTAATATGCATTGGACATGTTACCAGGTGAACAGTATAAGTGAGGAGACTGTGTTCCCCTGATGGTTTAATATACACGGGACATGTTACCAGGTGAACAGTATAAGTGAGGAGAGTGTGTTCCCCTGAAGGTTTAATACTGACGGGACATGTTACCAGATGAACAGTATAAGTGAGGAGAGTGTGTTCCCCTGATGGCTTAATATGCACGGGACATGTTACCAGGTGAACAGTATAAGTGAGGAGAGTGTGTTCCCTGGATGGCTTAATACTGACGGGACATGTTACCAGATGAACTGGATAAGTGAGGAGAGTGTGTTCCCCTGATTGTTTAATAAACACGGGACATGTTACCAGATGAACAGTATAAATGAGGAGCGTGTGTTCCCCTGATGGTTTAATATACACGGGACATGTTACCAGTTGAACAGTATAAGTGAGGAGAGTGTGTTCCCCTGATGGTTTAATACTGACGGAACATGTTACCAGATGAACAGTATAAGTGAGGAGAGTGTGTTCCCCTGATTGTTTAATACACACGGGACATGTTAGCAGTTGAAAAGTTTAAGTGAGGAGACTTTGTTCCCCTGATGGTTTAATATACATGGGACATGTTACCAGGTGAAAAGTGTAAGTGAGGAGAGTGTGTTCCCCTGATGGTTTAATACACACGGGAAATGTTACCAGATGAGCAGTATAAGTGAGGAGAGTGTGTTCCACTGATGGTTTAATATACACGGGACATGTTACCAGATGAACAGTATAAGTGAGGAGAGTGTGTTCCCCTGATTGTTTAATATACACGGGATATGTAACCAGGTGAACAGTATAAGTGAGGAGAGTGTGTTCCCCTGATGGTTTAATACTGACGGGATATGTTACAAGATGAACAGTATAAGTGAGGAGAGTGTGTTCCCCTGATGGTTTAATACGCACGGGACATGTCACCAAGTGAACTGTATAAGTGAGGAGAGTGTGTTCCCCTGATTGTTTAATACACACGGGACATGTTACCAGATGAACAGTATAAGTGAGGAGAGTGTGTTCCCCTGATTGTTTAATAAACACGGGACATGTTACCAGGTGAACAGTATAAGTGAGGAGAGTGTGTTCCCCTGATGGTTTTATATACACGGACATGTCACCAGGTGAACAGTATAAGTGAGGAGAGTGTGTTCCCCTGATGGTTTAATACACACGGGAAATGTTACGAGATGAACACTATAAGTGAGGAGAGTTTGTTCCCCTGATGGTTTAATATACACGGGACATGTTTCCAGGCGAACAGTATAAGTGAGGAGATTGTGTTCCCCTGAGTGTTTAATAAACACGGGACATGTTACCAGGTGAACAGTATAAGTGAGGAGAGTGTGTTCCCCTGATGGTTTTATATACACGGACATGTCACCAGGTGAACAGTATAAGTGAGGAGAGTGTGTTCCCCTGATGGTTTAATACACACGGGAAATGTTACGAGATGAACACTATAAGTGAGGAGAGTGTGTTCCCCTGATGGTTTAATATACACGGGACATGTTTCCAGGCGAACAGTGTAAGTGAGGAGAGTGTGTTCCCTTGATAGTTTAATATACACGGGAAATGTTACCAGATGAACAGTATAAGTGAGGAGAGTGTGCTCCCCTGATGGTTTTTTACGCAAGGGAGGTGTTACCAGTTGAACAGTATAAGTGAGGAGAGTGTGTTCCCCTGATGGTTTAATATAAACGGGACATGTTACCAGATGAACAGTATAAGTGAGGAGAGTGTGTTCCCCTGATGGTTTAATACACACGGGACATGTTACCAGATGAACAGTTTTAGTGAGGAGAGTTTGTTCCCCTGATGGTTTAATACACACGGGACATGTTACCAGATGATCAGTATAAGTGAGGAGAGTGTGTTCCCCTGATGGTTGAATATACACGGGACATGTCACCAGGTGTGCAGTATAAGTGAGGAGAGTGTGTTCCCCTGATGGTTTAATACGTACGGGACATGTTACCAGGTGAACAGTAAAAGTGAGGACAATGTTTTCCCCTGTTAGTTTCATGCACACGTGACATGTTACCAGGTGAACAGTATAAGTGAGGAGAGTGTGTTCCCCTGATGGTTTAATATACACAGGACATGTCACCAGGTGAACTGTAATAGTGAGGAGAGTATGTTCCCCTGATTGTTTGATACGCACGGGGCATGTCACCAGGTGAAGAGTATAATTGAGGAGAATGTGTTCCCCTGATTGTTTAATACACACGGGACATGTCACCAGGTGAACAGTATAAGTGAGGAGAGCGTGTTCCCCTGATGGTTTAATACTGACGTGATATGTTACCAGATGAACAGTATAAGTGAGGAGAGTGTGTTCCCCTGATGGTTTAATACGCACGGGACATGTCACCAAGTGAACTGTATAAGTGAGGAGAGTGTGTTCCCCTGATTGTTTAATACACACGGGACATGTTACCAGATGATCAGTATAAGTGAGGAGAGCGTGTTCCCCTGATTGTTTAATACACACGGGACATGTTACCAGGTGAACAGTATAATGGAGGAGAGTGTGTTCCCCTGATGGTTTAATACACACGGGACATGTTACCAGTTGAACAGTATAAGTGAGGAGAGTGTGTTCCCCTGATGGTTTAATACTGACGGGACATGATACCAGATGAACAGTATAAGTGAGGAGAGTGTTTTCCCCTGATGGTTTAATACACACGGGACATGTTACCAGGTGAACAGTATAAGTGAGGAGAGTGTGTTCCCCTGATTGTTTAATACACACGGGAAATGTTACCAGATGAACAGTATAAATGAGGAGAGTGTGTTCCCCTGATTGTTTAATATACACGGGACATGTTACCAGATGAACAGTATAAGTGAGGAGAGTGTGTTCCCCTGATGGTTTAATATACATGGGATATGTAACCAGGTGAACAGTATAAGTGGGGAGAATGTGTTCCCCTGATGGTTTAATATACACGGGACATGTTACCAGATGAACAGTATAAGTGAGGAGAGTGTGTTCCCCTGATGGTTTAATATTCACGGAACATGTTACCATTTGAACAGTATAAGTGAGGAGAGTGTGTTCCCCTGATGGTTTAATATACACGGGACATGTTACCAGATGAACAGTATAAGTGAGGAGAGTGTGTTCCCCTGATGGTTTAATACACACGGGACATGTTACCAGGTGAACAGTAAAAGTGAGGAGAGTGTGTTCCCCTGATTGTTTATTACACACGGGACATGTTACCAGGTGAACAGTATAAGTGAGGAGAGTGTGTTCCCCTGATGGTTTAATATACACGGGACATGTTACCAGATGAACAGTATAAGTAAGGAGAGTGTGTTCCCCTGAAGGTTTAATACTGACGGGATATGTTACAAGATGAACAGGATAAGTGAGGAGATTGTGTTCCCCTAATGGTTTAATACGCACGGGACATGTCACCAAGTGAACTGTATAAGTGAGGAGAGTGTGTTCCCCTGATTGTTTAATACACTCGGGACATGTTACCAGATGAACAGTATAAGTGAGGAGAGGGTGTTCCCCTGATTGTTTAATAAACACGGGACATGTTACCAGGTGAACAGTATAAGTGAGGAGAGTGTGTTCCCTTGATAGTTTAATATACACGGGACATGTTACCAGATGAACAGTATAAGTGAGGAGAGGGTGTTCCCCTGATTGTTTAATAAACACGGGACATGTTACCAGGTGAACAGTATAAGTGAGGAGAGTGTGTTCCCTTGATAGTTTAATATACACGGGACATGTTACCAGATGAACAGTATAAGTGAGGAGAGGGTGTTCCCCTGATTGTTTAATAAACACGGGACATGTTACCAGATGAACAGTATAAGTGAGGAGAGTGTGTTCCCTTGATAGTTTAATATACACGGGACGTGTTACCAGGTGAACAGTATAAGTGAGGAGAGTGTGTTCCCCTGATGGTTTAATACACACGGGACATGTTACCAGTTGAACAGTATAAGTGAGGAGAGTGTGTTCCCCTGATGGTTTAATAAACACGGGACATGTTACCAGGTGAACAGTATAAGTGAGGAGAGTGTGTTCCCCTGATGGTTTAATATACACGGGACATGTTATCAGTTGAACAGTATAAGTGAGGAGAGTGTGTTCCCCTGATGATTTAATACTGACGGGACATGTTACCAGATGAACAGTATAAGTGAGGAGAGTGTGTTCCCCTGATGGTTTAATACACACGGGACATGTTACCAGGTGAACAGTATAAGTGAGGAGAGTGTGTTCCCCTGATTGTTTAATACACACGGGACATGTTAGCAGGTGAAAAGTTTAAGTGAGGAGACTTTGTTCCCCTGATGGTTTAATATACATGGGACATGTTACCAGGTGAAAAGTGTAAGTGAGGAGAGGGTGTTCCCCTGATTGTTTAATATACATGGGACATGTTACCAGATGAACACTATAAGTGAGGAGAGTGTGTTCCCCTGATGGTTTAATACACACGGGACATGTTACCAGATGAACAGTTTTAGTGAGGAGAGTTTGTTCCCCGGATGGTTTAATACACACGGGACATGTTACCAGATGATCAGTATAAGTGAGGAGAGTGTGTTCCCCTGATGGTTGAATATACACGGGACATGTCACCAGGTGTGCAGTATAAGTGAGGAGAGTGTGTTCCCCTGATGATTTAATACGCACGGGACATGTTACCAGGTGAACAGTATAAGTGAGGACAATGTTTTACCATGTTAGTTTCATGCACACGTGACATGTTACCAGGTGAACAGAATAAGTGAGGAGAGTGTGTTCCCCTGATGGTTTAATATACACAGGACATGTCACCAGGTGAACTGTAATAGTGAGGAGAGTATGTTCCCCTGATTGTTTAATACGCACGGGGCATGTTACCAGGTGAAGAGTATAAGTGAGGAGAATGTGTTCCCCTGATTGTTTAATACTGACGTGATATGTTACCAGATGAACAGTATAAGTGAGGAGAGTGTGTTCCCCTGATGGTTTAATACGCACGGGACATGTCACCAAGTGAACTGTATAAGTGAGGAGAGTGTGTTCCCCTGATTGTTTAATACACACGGGACATGTTACCAGATGATCAGTATAAGTGAGGAGAGTGTGTTCCCCTGATTGTTTAATACACACGGGACATGTTACCAGGTGAACAGTATAATGGAGGAGAGTGTGTTCCCCTGATGGTTTAATACTGACGGGACATGTTACCAGGTGAACAGTATAAGTGAGGAGAGTGTGTTCATCTGATGGTTTAATATACATGGGACATGTTACCAGGTGAAAAGTGTAAGTGAGGAGAGGGTTTTCCCCTGATTGTTTAATACACACGGGACATGTCACCAGGTGAAGAGTATAAGTGAGGAGGGTGTGTTCCCCTGATGGTTTAATAAACATGGGACATGTTACCAGGTGAACAGTTTAAGAGAGAAAAGAGTGTTGCCCTGATGGTTTAATATACATGGGACATGTCACCAGGTGAACAGTATAAGTGAGGAGAGTGTTTTCCCCTGATTGTTTAATATACACGGGACATGTTACCAGATGAACAGCATAAGTGAGGAGAGTGTGTTCCCCTGATGGTTTAATACACACGGTACATGTTACCAGATGAACAGTATAAGTGAGGAGAGTGTGTTCCCCTGATGGTTTAATACACACGGTACATGTTACCAGATGAACAGTATAAGTGAGGAGAGTGTGTTCCCCTGATGGTTTAATACACACGGTACATGTTACCAGATGAACAGTATAAGTGAGGAGAGTGTGTTCCCCTGATTGTTTAATACACATAGGACATGTTACCAGATGAACAGTATAAGTGAGGAGAGTGTGTTCCCCTGATTGTTTAATACACACGGGACATGTTACCAGGTGAACAGTATAAGTGAGGAGAGTGTGTTCCCCTGATTGTTTAATACTCACGGGACATGTTACCAGGTGAACAGTATAAGTGAGGAGAGTGTCTTCCCCTGATGTTTTAATGTACACGGGACATGTTACCAGGTGAACAGTATAAGTGAGGAGAATGTGTTCCCCTGATTGTTTAATACACACGGGACATGTTACCAGATGAACAGTATAAGTGAGGAGAGTGTGTTCCCCTGATGGCTTAACATGCACGGGACATGTTACCAGGTGAACAGTATAAGTGAGGAGAGTGTGTTCCCTGGATGGTTTAATACTGACGGGACATGTTACCAGATGAACTGGTTAAGTGAGGAGAGTGTGTTCCCCTGATTGTTTACTACTGACGTGATATGGTACCAGATGAACAGTATAAATGAGGAGCGTGTGTTCTCCTGATGGTTTAATACACACGGGACATGTTACCTAATGAACAGTATAAGTGAGGAAGGTGTGTTCCCCTGATGGTTTAATACACACAGGACATGTTACCAGGTGAACAGTATAAGTGAGGAGAGTGTGTTCCCCTGATTGTTTAATACACCACGGGACATGTTACCAGATGAACAGTATAAGTGAGCAGAGTGTGCTCCCCTGATTGTTTAATATGCATTGGACATGTTACCAGGTGAACAGTATAAGTGAGGAGACTGTGTTCCCCTGATGGTTTAATATACACGGGACATGTTACCAGGTGAACAGTATAAGTGAGGAGAGTGTGTTCCCCTGAAGGTTTAATACTGACGGGACATGTTACCAGATGAACAGTATAAGTGAGGAGAGTGTGTTCCCCTGATGGCTTAATATGCACGGGACATGTTACCAGGTGAACAGTCTCAGTGAGGAGAGTGTGTTCCCTGGATGGTTTAATACTGACGGGACATGTTACCAGATGAACTGGATAAGTGAGGAGAGTGTGTTCCCCTGATTGTTTAATAAACACGGGACATGTTACCAGATGAACAGTATAAGTGAGGAGAGTGTGTTCCCCTGATTGTTTACTACTGACGTGATATGGTACCAGATGAACAGTATAAATGAGGAGCGTGTGTTCCCCTGATGGTTTAATACACACAGGACATGTTACCAGGTGAACAGTATAAGTGAGGAGAGTGTGTTCCCCTGATTGTTTAATACACCACGGGACATGTTACCAGATGAACAGTATAAGTGAGGATAGTGTGTTCCCCTGATGGTTTAATACACACAGGACATGTTACCAGGTGAACAGTATAAGTGAGGAGAGTGTGTTCCCCTGATTGTTTAATACACCAAGGGACATGTTACCAGATGAACAGTATAAGTGAGGAGAGTGTGTTCCCCTGATGGTTTAATACACACAGGACATGTTACCAGGTGAACAGTATAAGTGAGGAGAGTGTGTTCCCCTGATTGTTTAATACACCACGGGACATGTTACCAGATGAACAGTATAAGTGAGGAGAGTGTGTTCCCCTGATTGTTTAATACACACGGGACATGTTACCAGATGAACAGTATAAGTGAGGAGAGTGTGTTCCCCTGATTGTTTAATACACACGGGACATGTTACCAGGTGAACAGTATAAGTGAGGAGAGTGTCTTCCCCTGATGGTTTAATATGCATGGGACATGATACCAGGTGAACTTTATAAGTGAGGAGAGTGTCTTCCCCTGATGGTTTAATGTACACGGGAAATGTTACCAGGTGAACTGCATAAGTGAGGAGACTGTGTTCCCCTGATTGTTTAATACACACGGGACATGTTACCAGATGAACAGTATAAGTGAGGCGAGTGTGTTCCCTGATTGTTTAATACACACGGGACATGTTACCAGGTGAACAGTAGAAGTGAGGAGAGTGTGTTCCCCTGATGGTTTAATGCGCACAGGACATGTTACCAGGTGAACAGTATAAGTGAGGAGAGTGTGTTCCCTGGATGGTTTAATGCGCACAGGACATGTTACCAGGTGAACAGTATAAGTGAGGAGAGTGTGTTCCCTGGATGGTTTAATACTGACGGGACATGTTACCAGTTGAACAGTATAAGTGAGGAGAGTGTGTTCCCCTGATGGCTTAATATACACGGGACATGTTACCAGGTGAACAGTATAAGTGAGGAGAGTGTGTTCCCTGGATGGTTTAATACTGACGGGACATGTTACCAGATGATCAGTATATGTGAGGAGAGTGTGTTCCCCTGATTGTTTAATACACACGAGACATGTTACCAGGTGAACAGTATAATGGAGGAGAGTGTGTTCCCCTGATGGTTTAATACTGACGGGACATGTTACCAGGTGAACAGTATAAGTGAGGAGAGTGTGTTCATCTGATGGTTTAATATACATGGGACATGTTACCAGGTGAAAAGTGTAAGTGAGGAGAGGGTTTTCCCCTGATTGTTTAATACACACGGGACATGTCAACAGGTGAAAAGCTTAAGTGAGGAAGGTGTGTTCCCCTGATGGTTTAAAAAACATGGGACATGTTATCAGGTGAACAGTTTAAGAGAGAAGAGAGTGTTGCCCTGATGGTTTAATATACATGGGACATGTCACCAGGTGAACAGTATAAGTGAGGAGAGTGTTTTCCCCTGATTGTTAAATATACACGGGACATGTTACCAGGTGAACAGTATAAGTGAGGAGAATGTGTTCCCCTGATTGTTTAATATACACGGGACATGTCACCAGGTGAACAGTATAAGTGAGGAGAGTGTGTTCCCCTGATGGTTTAATATACACAGGACATGTTACCAGGTGAAGAGTATAAGTGAGGAGAATGTGTTCCCCTGATTGTTTAATACGCACGGGACATGTTACCAGGTGAACAGTATAAGTGAGGAGAGTGTGTTCCCCTGATGGTTTAATATACACAGGACATGTTACCAGGTGAAGAGTATAAGTGAGGAGAATGTGTTCCCCTGATTGTTTAATACACACGGGACATGTCACCAGGTGAACAGTATAAGTGAGGAGAGTGTGTTCCCCTGATGGTTTAATACTGACGTGATATGTTACCAGATGAACAGTATAAGTGAGGAGAGTGTGTTCCCCTGATGGTTTAATACGCACGGGACATGTTACCAGGTGAACAGTATAAGTGAGGAGAGTGTGTTCCCCTGATGGTTTAATATACACAGGACATGTCACCAGGTGAACTGTAATCGTGAGGAGAGTATGTTCCCCTGATTGTTTAATACGCACGGGACATGTTACCAGATGAACAGTATAAGTGAGGAGAGTGTGTTCCCCTGATTGTTTAATACACATAGGACATGTTACCAGATGAACAGTATAAGTGAGGAGAGTGTGTTCCCCTGATTGTTTAATACACATGGGACATGTTACCAGGTGAACAGTATAAGTGAGGAGAGTGTCTTCCCCTGATGTTTTAATGTACACGGGAAATGTTACCAAGTGAACTGTATAAGTGAGGAGAGTGTGTTCCCCTGATTGTTTAATACACACGGGACATGTTACCAGATGAACAGTATAAGTGAGGAGAGTGTGTTCCCCTGATTGTTTAATACACATAGGACATGTTACCAGATGAACAGTATAAGTGAGGAGAGTGTGTTCCCCTGATTGTTTAATACACACGGGACATGTTACCAGGTGAACAGTATAAGTGAGGAGAGTGTCTTCCCCTGATGTTTTAATGTACACGGGAAATGTTACCAAGTGAACTGTATAAGTGAGGAGAGTGTGTTCCCCTGATTGTTTAATACACACGGGACATGTTACCAGATGAACAGTATAAGTGAGGAGAGTGTGTTCCCCTGATTGTTTAATACACACGGGACATGTTACCAGGTGAACAGTAGAAGTGAGGAGAGTGTGTTCCCCTGATGGTTTAATGCGCACAGGACATGTTACCAGGTGAACAGTATAAGTGAGGAGAGTGTGTTCCCCTGATGTTTTAATACTGACGGGACATGTTACCAGCTGAACAGTATAAGTGAGGAGAGTGTGTTCCCCTGATGGCTTAATATACACGGGACATGTTACCAGGTGAACAGTATAAGTGAGGAGAGTGTGTTCCCTGGATGTTTTAATACTGACGGGACATGTTACCAGATGAACTGTATAAGTGAGGAGAGTGTGTTCCCCTGATGGCTTCATATACACGGGACATGTCACCAGGTGAACAGTATAAGTGAGGAGAGTGTGTTCCCCTGATTGTTTACTACTGACGTGACATGTTACCAGATGAACAGTATAAGTGAGGAGAGTGTGTTCCCCTGATTGTTTAATACACCACGCGACATGTTACCAGATGAACAGTATAAGTGAGGAGAATGTGTTCCCCTGATTGTTTAATACGCACGGGACATGTTACCAGAAGATCAGTATAAGTCAGGAGAGTGTGTTCCCCTGATTGTTTAATACACACGGGACATGTTACCAGGTGAACAGTATAAGTGAGGAGAGTGTGTTCCCCTGATTGTTCAATATACACGGGACATGTTACCTGGTGAACAGTATAAGTGAGGAGAATGTGTTCCCCTGATTGTTTAATACGCACGGGACATGTTACCAGAAGATCAGTATAAGTGAGGAGAGTGTGTTCCCCTGATTGTTTAATACACACGGGACATGTCACCAAGTCAACTGTATAAGTGAGGAGAGTGTGTTCCACTGATTGTTTAATACACACGGGACATGTTACCAGAAGATCAGTATAAGTCAGGAGAGTGTGTTCCCCTGATTGTTTAATACACACGGGACATGTTACCAGGTGAACAGTATAAGTGAGGAGAGTGTGTTCCCCTGATGGTTTAATACTGACGTGATATGTTACCAGATGAACAGTATAAGTGAGGAGAGTGTGTTCCCCTGATGGTTTAATACCGACGGGACATTTTACCAGGTGAACAGTATAAGTGAGGAGAGTGTGTTCCCCTGATGGTTTAATATACACAGGACATGTCAGCAGGTGAACTGTAATCGTGAGGAGAGTATGTTCCCCTGATTGTTTATTACGCACGGGACATGTCACCAGGTGAACAGTATAAGTGAGGAGAGTGTGTTCCCCTGATGGTTTAATACTGAGGTGATATGTTACCAGATGAACAGTCTCCGTGAGGAGAGTGTGTTCCCCTGATTGTTTAATACACATAGGACATGTTACCAGATGAACAGTATAAGTGAGGAGAGTGTGTTCCCCTGATTGTTTAATACACACGGGACATGTTACCAGGTGAACAGTATAAGTGAGGAGAGTGTCTTCCCCTGATGTTTTAATGTACACGGGAAATGTTACCAAGTGAACTGTATAAGTGAGGAGAGTGTGTTCCCCTGATTGTTTAATACACACGGGACATGTTACCAGATGAACAGTATAAGTGAGGAGAGTGTGTTCCCCTGATTGTTTAATACACACGGGACATGTTACCAGGTGAACAGTAGAAGTGAGGAGAGTGTGTTCCCCTGATGGTTTAATGCGCACAGGACATGTTACCAGGTGAACAGTATAAGTGAGGAGAGTGTGTTCCCCTGATGTTTTAATACTGACGGGACATGTTACCAGTTGAACAGTATAAGTGAGGAGAGTGTGTTCCCCTGATGGCTTAATATACACAGGACATGTTACCAGGTGAACAGTATAAGTGAGGAGAGTGTGTTCCCCTGATTGTTTAATACACCACGGGACATGTTACCAGATGAACAGTATAAGTGAGGATAGTGTGTTCCCCTGATGGTTTAATACACACAGGACATGTTACCAGGTGAACAGTATAAGTGAGGAGAGTGTGTTCCCCTGATTGTTTAATACACCAAGGGACATGTTACCAGATGAACAGTATAAGTGAGGAGAGTGTGTTCCCCTGATGGTTTAATACACACAGGACATGTTACCAGGTGAACAGTATAAGTGAGGAGAGTGTGTTCCCCTGATTGTTTAATACACCACGGGACATGTTACCAGATGAACAGTATAAGTGAGGAGAGTGTGTTCCCCTGATTGTTTAATACACACGGGACATGTTACCAGATGAACAGTATAAGTGAGGAGAGTGTGTTCCCCTGATTGTTTAATATTCACGGGACATGTTACCAGGTGAACAGTATAAGTGAGGAGAGTGTGTTCCCCTGATTGTTTAATACACACGGGACATGTTACCAGGTGAACAGTATAAGTGAGGAGAGTGTCTTCCCCTGATGGTTTAATATGCATGGGACATGATACCAGGTGAAATTTATAAGTGAGGAGAGTGTCTTCCCCTGATGGTTTTATGTACACGGGAAATGTTACCAGGTGAACTGCATAAGTGAGGAGACTGTGTTCCCCTGATTGTTTAATACACACGGGACATGTTACCAGATGAACAGTATAAGTGAGGCGAGTGTGTTCCCTGATTGTTTAATACACACGGGACATGTTACCAGGCGAACAGTAGAAGTGAGGAGAGTGTGTTCCCCTGATGGTTTAATGCGCACAGGACATGTTACCAGGTGAACAGTATAAGTGAGGAGAGTGTGTTCCCTGGATGGTTTAATGCGCACAGGACATGTTACCAGGTGAACAGTATAAGTGAGGAGAGTGTGTTCCCTGGATGGTTTAATACTGACGGGACATGTTACCAGTTGAACAGTATAAGTGAGGAGAGTGTGTTCCCCTGATGGCTTAATATACACGGGACATGTTACCAGGTGAACAGTATAAGTGAGGAGAGTGTGTTCCCTGGATGGTTTAATACTGACGGGACATGTTACCAGATGATCAGTATATGTGAGGAGAGTGTGTTCCCCTGATTGTTTAATACACACGAGACATGTTACCAGGTGAACAGTATAATGGAGGAGAGTGTGTTCCCCTGATGGTTTAATACTGACGGGACATGTTACCAGGTGAACAGTATAAGTGAGGAGAGTGTGTTCATCTGATGGTTTAATATACATGGGACATGTTACCAGGTGAAAAGTGTAAGTGAGGAGAGGGTTTTCCCCTGATTGTTTAATACACACGGGACATGTCAACAGGTGAAAAGCTTAAGTGAGGAGGGTGTGTTCCCCTGATGGTTTAAAAAACATGGGACATGTTACCAGGTGAACAGTTTAAGAGAGAAGAGAGTGTTGCCCTGATGGTTTAATATACATGGGACATGTCACCAGGTGAACAGTATAAGTGAGGAGAGTGTTTTCCCCTGATTGTTTAATATACACGGGACATGTTACCAGGTGAACAGTATAAGTGAGGAGAATGTGTTCCCCTGATGGTTTAATATACACGGGACATGTCACCAGGTGAACAGTATAAGTGAGGAGAGTGTGTTCCCCTGATGGTTTAATACGCACGGGACATGTTACCAGGTGAACAGTATAAGTGAGGAGAGTGTGTTCCCCTGATGGTTTAATATACACAGGACATGTTACCAGGTGAAGAGTATAAGTGAGGAGAATGTGTTCCCCTGATTGTTTAATACACACGGGACATGTCACCAGGTGAACAGTATAAGTGAGGAGAGTGTGTTCCCCTGATGGTTTAATACTGACGTGATATGTTACCAGATGAACAGTATAAGTGAGGAGAGTGTGTTCCCCTGATGGTTTAATACGCACGGGACATGTTACCAGGTGAACAGTATAAGTGAGGAGAGTGTGTTCCCCTGATGGTTTAATATACACAGGACATGTCACCAGGTGAACTGTAATCGTGAGGAGAGTATGTTCCCCTGATTGTTTAATACGCACGGGACATGTTACCAGATGAACAGTATAAGTGAGGAGAGTGTGTTCCCCTGATTGTTTAATACATACGGGACATGTTACCAGGTGAACAGTATAAGTGAGGAGAGTGTCTTCCCCTGATGTTTTAATGTACACGGGAAATGTTACCAAGTGAACTGTATAAGTGAGGAGAGTGTGTTCCCCTGATTGTTTAATACACACTGGACATGTTACCAGATGAACAGTATAAGTGAGGAGAGTGTGTTCCCCTGATTGTTTAATACACATAGGACATGTTACCAGATGAACAGTATAAGTGAGGAGAGTGTGTTCCCCTCATTGTTTAATACACACGGGACATGTTACCAGGTGAACAGTATAAGTGAGGAGAGTGTCTTCCCCTGATGTTTTAATGTACACGGGAAATGTTACCAAGTGAACTGTATAAGTGAGGAGAGTGTGTTCCCCTGATTGTTTAATACACACGGGACATGTTACCAGATGAACAGTATAAGTGAGGAGAGTGTGTTCCCCTGATTGTTTAATACACACGGGACATGTTACCAGGTGAACAGTAGAAGTGAGGAGAGTGTGTTCCCCTGATGGTTTAATGCGCACAGGACATGTTACCAGGTGAACAGTATAAGTGAGGAGAGTCTGTTCCCCTGATGTTTTAATACTGACGGGACATGTTACCAGTTGAACAGTATAAGTGAGGAGAGTGTGTTCCCCTGATGGCTTAATATACACGGGACATGTTACCAGGTGAACAGTATAAGTGAGGAGAGTGTGTTCCCTGGATGTTTTAATACTGACGGGACATGTTACCAGATGAACTGTATAAGTGAGGAGAGTGTGTTCCCCTGATGGCTTCATATACACGGGACATGTCACCAGGTGAACAGTATAAGTGAGGAGAGTGTGTTCCCCTGATTGTTTACTACTGACGTGATATGTTACCTGGTGAACAGTATAAGTGAGGAGAGTGTGTTCCCCTGATTGTTTAATACACACGGGACATGTTACCAGGTGAACAGTATAAGTGAGGAGAATGTGTTCCCCTGATTGTTTAATACACACGGGACATGTTACCAGGTGAACTGTATAAGTGAGGAGAGTGTGTTCCCCTGATTGTTTAATACACACGGGACATGTTACCAGGTGAACTGTATAAGTGAGGAGAGTGTGTTCCCCTGATGGCTTCATATACACGGGACATGTTACCAGGTGAACAGTATAAGTGAGGAGAGTGTGTTCCCCTGATTGTTTAATATACACGGGACATGTTACCAGGTGAACTGTATAAGTGAGGAGAGTGTGTTCCCCTGATTGTTTAATACACACGGGACATGTTACCAGGTGAACTGTATAAGTGAGGAGAGTGTGTTCCCCTGATGGCTTCATATACACGGGACATGTTACCAGGTGAACAGTATAAGTGAGGAGAGTGTGTTCCCCTGATTGTTTAATATACACGGGACATGTTACCAGGTGAACAGTATAAGTGAGGAGAATGTGTTCCCCTGATTGTTTAATACGCACGGGACATGTTACCAGAAGATCAGTATAAGTGAGGAGAGTGTGTTCCCCTGATTGTTTAATACACACGGGACATGTCACCAAGTCAACTGTATAAGTGAGGAGAGTGTGTTCCACTGATTGTTTAATACACACGGGACATGTTACCAGAAGATCAGTGTAAGTCAGGAGAGTGTGTTCCCCTGATTGTTTAATACACACGGGACATGTTACCAGGTGAACAGTATAAGTGAGGAGAGTGTGTTCCCCTGATGGTTTAATACTGACGTGATATGTTACCAGATGAACAGTATAAGTGAGGAGAGTGTGTTCCCCTGATGGTTTAATACGCACGGGACATGTTTCCAGGTGAACAGTATAAGTGAGGAGAGTGTGTTCCCCTGATGGTTTAATATACACAGGACATGTCACCAGGTGAACTGTAATCGTGAGGAGAGTATGTTCCCCTGATTGTTTATTACGCACGGGACATGTCACCAGGTGAACAGTATAAGTGAGGAGAGTGTGTTCCCCTGATGGTTTAATACTGAGGTGATATGTTACCAGATGAACAGTCTCAGTGAGGAGAGTGTGTTCCCCTGATTGTTTAATACACACGGGACATGTTACCAGATGAACAGTATAAGTGAGGAGAGTGTGTTCCCCTGATGTTTTAATACTGACGGGACATGTTACCAGCTGAACAGTATAAGTG